>NC_136482.1:67070379-67080379 GCF_053919585.1 Euprymna scolopes | reverse complement strand
GACAAACGCGACAGGCAGCTAAATCCCACCCCCACACAGTAGAGATCCCTAGATGTAAAAGATCTTTCTACTCCAGTAGTTTCTTCCCCAGAACCACTAGACTCTGGAATTCCATTCCAGGTCCTTGCTTCCCTAACTGTACTGACATGCAGAGGTTCAAGTGTAACGTGAACCGACATCTTGCTGCCTAAATCCCAACATAGTGCCCCAGCAGTTGCTGCCCATGATAGTAGCCCCCTACACCAAAGTGGCAATGTGCTTTGTTTGGGGTGAAAATATAATAAAAAAATAAAATAAAATAAAATTATTTTTCAAAGATCTTAGACTTGAGTTTATGTGATGCGAAAAAATTCACACCCATCGTGGGCCAAGGGTTAAGATATATTTTTTAATCTATTGACAAATACGAAAATAACTCGTCAATTTCTGGTCATAATTATAATAAATGATACCAGAGAGTCTTCCAATGTCACCCTTACATACACAAATACAACACCATGTAGGAATTTAGTTTGGTACGCACAGCATAACTAAGATATAATACAAGATGATAGACAATAATTAATAATTATAAATTTAAATAGAATAAGCCAAAATGAAATTATAAGCTTTATATTGATAAAACCATTTACAACTATTATATAATTTAAACCTATTCAAAAACATAAATATCTTCACCCTTAAGACATGGTCCTATCGGTGGGGCATTAGAATACGCTGACTGCCCCCCCCCTGCAGAGGGTAAAAGTCCCTCAATGGGGGTCCTGGATTTTACCTTAAACTATATCCAGTGATGAGGCCCCAGCTTGTGGGCTTTGGGGAGTGTGGAGCCACCCTTTAATTACCATTGCTCCCAGGTCCACTCTGACCCGGAGTGGTACTACCTGTTAGGATCCCAACTATGGGTTAAATAGAAACCGACGTGAAAACAACAAATATATTCTATTAAAAAGAGTTTTCTTCAAAATCTTTGGATTCGTCATTAAATAACCCGAAAAGGCTTGATATGCCGTAATACAAAAACAACCAACCAACCCTTAAGACAAAGATGGCAATTTAAATAAAAACGCGATAAGAATTCTTGTATTTGTATAATTGTAAACATATGTGGCAATGCTTTTTTTCTTTCTTAGAAAATAATTCTGTGCTTTTTTTGCGTATGAGTATACATAAGAAAACATCAATACTGACATAAAAATACAATAAAATATTGTAATGTACAATAACATTCTTTCTGCGTAAATGAGACTATTCTGTAAAGTGTAACGACATTTTTTTCTTCATGTAACAACTGATTATTAAAATAAAAAACGCAATATAGCTATAATATATTTCAGTTACATACCCTGTGTACTTATATTTACAAGTACTGAGCTTGTAAACAAAACGGACTGATATACTGATATACTTAAAGTGTAGAATGTAACAGCAAAACCGTATTTTTCCAAACACAGCAATACACACAAACAAACACACACACACACACACACACACACATATATATACACATATATATATATGTATAAGTATATTATTTTTTATAATTTATAATATAAAGCTGAATGTCTGTGTGTGTGTTTGTGTGTGTGTGTGTGTGTGTGTGTGTGGTCACGAATAGGCTACTATATTGTTGACTATTTTAAAAATAAATTAAATAAACATGAATATACATAAGCGATCACACACATATATGTATATATATATATATATATATATATATATATATATATATATAAACTAACATAAAAAACCCTAACCTAGATATAAACAGGTCAAAAACTAGATATCCAGGCTAAATAGAGCACACACAAAGGAACAGGTCAACCAGAGGTCAAATGGGCCTTTGCCCGATAACTGCATGTTCATTGGCTGATAGGAACGGTGCGGTGGATACTAGAAACTGATTGGCTAACTAAAATCTCAATAGAAGATGCGTATATAAAAGCCTGAAGAATCCTAGAGTGGATGAAACGCGGAATATTCAGTGTAGCTTAATCGCCATATATATTTTATAACTTACTACACACACACACACACACACACACACACACACACACACACATATATATATATATATATATATATGATATAAATATATGCTCTGACGTCATTGCGTAAAAACACAAAAATAAACAAACAGAAATACGGATATATTATAATGTATAATATATATTTAACGGTAGAATTCATACGTGTGTCGTTTAATTAATATACATCGGATAAAATTTTCTGTAATTCATTATTATATTGGTTGGTGGGCATTCTGACGAATATATTAGATTCTCAGTATGTTTGATGTTTATGTCAGAGTTACAGTTTTTAGTTCGAAAGTGGATGTTCTTATTTCATTTGTAAGTCATTGTGCATTGGGGTGATACTTCTGTTTTTTACAAGGTCGGCAATGTTCGCATGCATTTAATTATATCTTGCGAGTTTTGAAATATTTAGGTACAGAACTTTTATTTTAACTGTGTTTGCGTTGTATTAAATTTATTTCGGAAAAAAATCAGTTAGTAGCCAAGTTTCAGGCGTTTTTTTTCTTTTTCATAAGGATTTTATTTTATATGAAGTAGCTTAATGTACTTTTGAGTTGCAAAATGGAAAAGACCGATCGCAAGAGAAACAACCAGGATTTATCACTGCTTTTTAACAAAACATCTATAAAGGAAAAATGCTTCCGTAATATACCTCTCTCTGTCTGTCTGTCTCTCTCTCTGTCTCTCTCTGTATATATATATATATATATATATATATATATATATATATATATATATATATATATATAGTAATTTATAAAATATATATGGCGATTAAGCTACACTGAATATTCTGCGTTTCATCAACTATAGGATTCGTCAGGCTTATGCGCGAATTTTGTGGTTGCTTCTTGTTTTTATATATGTTGAGGATTTCTAGTTAGCCAATCAGCTTTCTAGTATCCACCGCGCCCCCTCCTATCAGCCAATGGGCATGCATTTTATCGAACAAAGGATCTGTTTTAGAACTAGGTTAGTGGTTTAAGGTAGATCTTTTCCTTCCTTTTTTTAATATATATATATATATAAATATCCCTATGTGTACACACATACATGCACATATACATATATATATATATGCATATATATACATATATGTGTGATCGTTTATGTATATTCATGTTTATTTTATTTATTTATTTGTTTGTTTTCTATTATTATTCAAAAATAAAAAAACACCGTATAAAAACAACACTAGCGAATAAATATTGGGAACTCAAAGAAAGCGGACATTCGCCGGTAGTCGAATGCAAAATAATGAGACAAGCTACCACGTGCAGACATTTAGATGACCCATGTAAATTATGCCTCCATGAAAAATTTGTATCCTGTACTTTTAAGAACCTCAAAATCTATTAAACTGTAGACGAGAAATAGCAAACAACTGTGTTCACAAAATTAAACTTACTCTAGGATAGCGATACAAAACAGCTTTAAAACTAACAATAACAATAGAAAACAAACAAATAAATAAATTAAATAAACATGAATATACATAAACGATCACACATATATGTATATATATGTATTTTAATTAATATAGTAATTTTCTTTAATGAAATAAAGAATAACTCATTTTATTTTTTAATTAGAAAATAAGATACTAGATACCTGTAGGCTGGAAACAGAACGATGAGTTATAACCTATAAAATGAAAATTAATATTTCAAATCATGTTTTACATATTGTAGATCCATCCTACTAACACAAGCAATAATAGTATAGTTTTCATCACGAATTATAGGTTCAATCGTAGCATTAGTAGGTTTGTCTTCTCGTTTCTTACATATATCCTGGTTTTTATGTCTTTAATCGTGGATGAATTTGGCAACACTTTGGATCTAAACATGTACGCAAACATGAGTTTTTTTTCTGTATTATGTGAAGATGTTGTGAATAAAAAATAAGTAGTGATTAATAAGATTGTAAGAAAAATTCTAACTTCCCGTAACAAATTATTATTATATAAGGAAATAGTGACTGAATATTATGTAAACATTGTTGAAGCTGACAAAAGTAACTAATCATTTTTATTGTAGCGTTGCTCGAAATTAATCTGAACGTATACTCAAAAATACACACACACACACACACGCACGCACGCACTCACACACACATATATTTATATATGTTGCTTTTAAACAGAATGATATAGTCGCGAAGATGTTAAAGAAAAATATCGGATTAGCATACACAAATAGACGTGGGATCGTAAAGCGCCAAAAGCGTAGAAATGCAGGAAACAGAAAAACAAGACAGCATAGGGGAAGTCGGGGTAAGTTGAGCCAATTTTCCATTTTGGCTCTTCAGAACCCAAACGACTAATTATTTTGCAAAGATGAGTGTATTATTATAAAAATCTTTTATTTGGGAACATTTTGAAACAAGTTGCAGTTTTCTGCTAGTACACCTAAACCGACCATGTGCTTTACAAAAATGCATATCAAATGGCTCAACTTGCCCCGACCGTGGGGCAAGTTGATCCAACCTCTGGGGTAAGTTGTGCCACACAGGGGTAAGTTGTGCCACGCAAAAATGTGTTGCAAATAAAGAAGGAACAAGCCCAAAATGGTTGCTGTGGTTATAAAACAAATTATAATAATGAAGTAGAAATGTTAATTACAGCGAATGAATCAGCACAAAATTTGAAACATATATCTGAAAGTAAGTTAATGAAGTTGGCACTGTGACAAGTCACAGCTGAAAACGAGCTGGCTAGAACAACGGACAGAACTGCCAACACTATTTGCCTGTGGCAGCTTGTAAATAACATCTTCTCCATTGAAACCCACTTCGTCCTTTGGGTTTGGAACAAACATAGGCTTGTCCGTTCCTACCTTCCCAGCAACTGTTTGAAGGAAAACACCTTCAAACTCAAAGTCCTCCCCGTTGAGAGTGTCAACCCGGGCAATATAGTTCACAGTTCGTGATTTGCCAGCACATTTGACAACCACAAAGTCACCTTCGATTATTGGGCTATCCAGATCAATATCACCATCACTATCTGATGACACATCATCAAATTCAAAATCTGAATCATCAGTGTCACTTGAACATGGGGTTTTAGATCTCGGGGGACATGACTTTTTCCCGCCAGCATTGAACAAACACTGCTTTGTTTTTGTTAATAGGCTCCTCTTTCTATTTTCAGAAAGGGCTATCAGCTTCTGTCGTTCAGGGCTGTCAGTCAAAATCTTTGAGCTGCCTTTTTTGTGACCACTTCTTCTTGCCTTTCTTGGTGCTGCTTTCGGAAATGGCTGAATTACAGATGGTGAAATGTATGGACGATGCATGACATCATGTGAGCTAGATGAAACACAAGACCCAGATGCGGATGGTTGCATAAGATCATCTTCTTGCTGTTTTTGTGGTCGGACATCATCACTGTGCACGGGCTAGACTGCTCCAGGAACCTCACCTGATGGCCCTGCATCTTCCACAGTAGAATTTGCCTCAAGGCTTTCTGCAGCCACATTTTGCTCACGGTCAGTTGGAAGAGAAGGGGAAAAGTCAATTTCACTAAAGATGTCCCTGTTAAATGGATGAATGCCCGAGGCTTGGAATCCAGCAGCAATGTTCAATGGTGTTATGGCAATCATCTGGGCTTGGTTCACTAGAGCTGGGATTTCATATATTGTTACTGTTTTCCCTGGATTGGATCGTAGCCACCCATTCATGGCTCTGTTGTACGCTGTTTTGAAGGGTCCATACACTGACCGGTCGAGCGGCTGGAGACGATGGGAAGTGTGTGGGGAATGGTCAGTAAGACAACGCCATGAGATCTTGCTGTGTTCACAACATTCAAAGAAATGTGTGTGTCATGGTTGTCGAGGATTAAGAGGATTTTCTTTCCTGGTGAGCATCTGGTGTGCTTGATGATGTGATTTAAATATTCCACAAACACCTCTTCATTCATCCAGCCACTTCGTGTTGCCTTCCCTATGCACTGTATTGGTCCACCTCTGATGAAATGATCTCTGTAGTGGACTCTGGGAAAGATGAACAGAGGAGGCACGACTGATCCAATTGCACTCACAGTGTACACTACCATTACCAATTCCCCGCATTCAGCGGAGGTGATTGAACCAACTTGTTTCTTTCCTTTTTCTGTGACAACGGCTTCAGGGTTTTGAACGGTGGTGCACCCAATCTCATCAGTGTTGTAAAGGTCACTTGGTGAGAACTTGTACTTGTCCATTATCTGACTCAAGTTGTTGAAAAATTTATCAACAACTGGGCGGTTGAAGGCTGTGGCACGCCTAAAAGATGTTGCTTCTGTCACTCTAATTGCCAAGTTCCGGCGCTTCTTGAAGCCTAACCACCAATCATGTCCTACTTTCTTCTCACGATCCCAACTTGGTGGCAGATTGAGACAGTTTTTTTTAGCAAACTCATATGCCAGTGTGCGACATCTTCTCAATGACAAACCATGAAACATGTCTGACAATTGTTTCACGTGGTCAGCCAAATCCCTTTCCATTTCAGGACTAAAAACCAATTGCCGTAAGGAAACAGGTGTGTAAGCAGTCCCTGCTGGTTGACTGTCTTGTTTGTCCATGTACCGCTTCAGTGTCATTCGATCAATGTTAAAGTCCTTTGCAGCACTCCTCACACTCTGACCTCCAGTAACAGCGGCAGCAGCCCGTTCCATAACGTATGTAGGACTTTGTCCACGATTTGTCTTTCACTCGTAGTGGCGCATGTCTGGTGGGCTTTTTTTCTGTGAAACACACAAAAAAGAAAAATGAAGTTAACACAATAAATCCGATAATGATGTAGAATATTACTAGAGTGAACTAGTTGATTCAGTGGAGTTCCTGTCATAAGCCTGGAACATTGAACAATGAATGCCAGAACAGCTGGAATTTGTAGAGAGGCGCCTGCCTCTCCTGTCATGTTTAGCCAATCAGGCGCCTCCAAATGAAATAACCCAGCATGCCTGACTAATTGTAGGCTAGTCCATAGATCTAATTCTTATACAAGTAGAGCATGTAACTTATACAACATGCATTTTGAATTCACTCTATAACAGGCCTACTGATGTGGTTGTACATTCATCTGTTTCTTGAAAACGTGTAAAAAGACATATGGGGCAAGTTGAGCCAGTGGCACAACTTACCCCATTAGCATTGGCTCAACTTACCCCAGTCTGACCTAATTGAATTGTCTGTTCAAATGCATGCATCTCATGTGTGGTGAATGTAAAAATCTTTTACAGGTATGAAGGCAAGTAATTGAACAAACAACTACCACATATTATATCTAATCAAACTATTACTACACACAAGAAGCATGCACTCACCTCTGTAACGCTTTATTTTACTTTTTTGGCACGAAATCTTATTTTCTTTTACTGCATCAACCTCCGATATTGGTTCAGCAAAACAAAATGGTGGAGGTTAAAGTCACGTGATCAGTTGTTTATAGATTGCATACAAACTTGGATTGGCTTAGTCAATTGTAGTTAAAAGGGGGTGGCTCAACTTACCCCTATGCTCAACTTACCCCGACTTCCCCTATATATATATATATATATATATATATATATATATATATATATATGAGAGAGAGATAAATAGATAGATACATACATACATACATTACATACATAGATAGAACAAAGAAATACATTATAGAAAAGAGGAAGTCGTTAATAGGGGAAACTTACACATGGAAGTTAATAAAGTGTCATCGTATGGGGCATTGAGTGTAAGTCACTGTTAGGGCAAGGCAGAACAGGGGAATCTCATCTAGCATGGTTCGACACTGCTAAAAAAAGTTTATGCATATTAACCGATAAATCTGAACTTTTAGCGATGACGTGATGATGTAAATTGGTGGTTGAACTATTTTCGAAATGTGGGGCTTACATACTTGATAAAAATAAAATTATAAAAAAATAAAATATCGAATTTTAAATTATTATTTTAAAAAAGATATTAGATCGATCAATCTATTTGGTACGAGAATATATATATATATATATATATATATATATATATATATATATATATTTGGGCAGCAAGATGTCGGTTCACGTTACGCGTGGATTTCTACATGTCAGTACAGTTGGGGAAGCAGGAACTCGGAAGTGAATTCCAAATTCCACCGGTTCTTGGGAAACTACTGGAGTAGAAAGCTATCTTACATATAGGGATCTCAACTGTGAAGAGGTGGGGTATTGCTGTTTGTCGGGTTTGTCGGGGGTATTTACGCCGAGGGGGTACAAGTGCTTGCATTTCGTCGGAGCATTCACCGTTAAAATACTTGTAGAACAGGCAGAGGGATGCTACATTTTGTCGATGGGACAGAGGCTGAAGCTTAGATGACAGTTCAGGATCTCTTAGGTTGGCGATTTTCTTTTGAACCTTGTCTAGGAGTGAGAGTCCAGTAGTAGATGCACCAGCACAAATACATGGACGAATAGTGGCCTTATAGAGGTACAGGATATTTTCGGGCGTTAGTAGTTTTCTAGCACGGTAGAGAGAACGGTCCTGGCAATTGTAATTTCTCGGTGATGCACTCCCCTCTTTCTATTAGAACATTTTACAACTTATTTTGTGTTGGCTTCTTATACCAGCAAGTGTCTCGGTTAACAAGACCATAAGTATTTATTATCACAAAAATAATAAATACAACACTAGAAATTTTAGGCTTCAGAAATTACGAAAATTTATTTTTCTTTCATTGGAGCACGACGACCACGACGATAATGGGTGGGCAGCGGGTCAAACTAACTACCGTACTAAATTTTTTGAGAGGTGCAGTGGGAAACATACTTCCATCGGGCAACGCCGGTACACCGGTTCTGCTAGTATATATATATGTGTGTATGTGTGTGTGTGTGTATATATATATATATATCTATATATATATATATATATATATATATATATATATATATATATATTATAAATACGTGTGAGTTTCATCCGTATGGAATCAGCAGTGAATTAGCGAAACACAACGTATCGTTCAGACCTTCGGAACATAAGGAACATACAAGTCCAAGTATATATATATATATATATATATATATATATATATATATATATATATATACTTGAACTTGTATGTTACTAATGTTCCGAAGGTTCGAACGATACGTTGTGTTTGGCTAATTCTTTCCACGCTGCTGATTCCATACGGATGAAACTCACACGTATTTATAATATATATATATATATATATATATATATACATGCACACACACGCATATATATATATATATATATATATATATATATATATATATATATATATATATATGTATATATATATATTATAGCAGTGTAGTTTCTTAGAAGTATATTCACTGAAACAACGTGTGTTCAATGAGTTGGCATAGCATATATATTAATATATATATATATATATATATATATATATATATATATATATATATATATATATATATATATACTGTGTAAGCAAAATCAAGACTTCAAAAATAAAAACGCTTGACAATAGAACATTGTTTTAAGAGAAAGAAAAAGAAAGAAAAATTTATTTTACGGAAAAACAATCATTAACATACAAGTCCAAGTGTATTAATGCTCAATTATAGAATATGATAATTTTGTAGCTTACTTTTTAAGTCATCTCATTTTGGCTAAAAGCTTATTGGTATATGAAAATGTACTGGATTACACGAACTCAGTATATTACATACAAGTCTTAATATACATATATATATATACATATATATATATATATATATATAACTTACATATTATATATATATATAACTATACTTGGACTTGTATGTTATTTATGTTCCGAAGGTTCGAACGATACGATGTGTTTGACTAGTTCTTTTCACGCTGCTGATTCTATACGGATGAAACTCATACGTATTTATCATTATTATCATCATTCAGTGTTTGTATAGATGAATATATATATATATATATATATATATATATATATATAATCTGAGGTTCTTGTTTTCCAGAGGTTAAGTA
>NC_136482.1:66920379-67065379 GCF_053919585.1 Euprymna scolopes | reverse complement strand
GCATACCTGTTCTTCTTTCGTACATGCTATTAATATTTTGTCTCATCAACAAATATACCCATCTCGGACACAATATGATTAGAAGTGTCGTTTATAAATATCAGTGATAATCGTGCTCAAAAATTGGCTCCTGAGGCACTCATGCATTTATGTTATGCTTTTGGTATATACCCGCATCAATGAAAACCTTAAGGATCCTATTGTCTTAAAAATAATCTAATTATTTTGTATTCGTCCATTTTCCGTCCATTCGTCCATTTGTTTTTACATAGGAGTCACCATCTTTCAAGGCCCAGAGGCTACTCGAGGATAAGGGTAAAAGAGTGTACAATAGTCAATGGGGCAATATAATAGTAATCATTAGTAGGGGAAAGTTGCTAAATTGGATTATTTAAGGGAGACGGTTCATCAATAACGTTTTACGTTGGACTTGTGGGCGACCATATTATTATGAGCTGAAATCAGGCAAATGGGAGAGAATTCCACAGATGTGCAGTTTTAAGAAAGAAGCTTTGTTCATAGAATGTACGTTTAGGTTAAGGCACAGATAAACAATGGTGGAAACTGCCTAAATCCCAACATAGTGCCCCAGTAGTTGTTGCCCCTGTGCCTTGTTTGGGGTGAAAATGTAATAAAAAAAAAAAAAACTATTAATAGTGTTTTAAGCTAGACGAGTGTTTCTCGTAAAAGTTTGGCGAGGATGGGCCCATAGATTAGAGCTAAGACGAGCACTTGCCATGGAAATAACGATAAAGCAGAGACAGGCTTGCAACGTCTCTTCTGCGGGAAAGAGGTTGACGGGAAAAGAAAAGGGCGTCCCCTACTAGGCTACGATGTCTATTTTGAACTCTGTTGTGCAGGATAAGTTATTTATATTCATAGCGCATGCCCAGATGTGGCAACAATACTCCATCCTCGGATGTACTTAGCTCTTATATAGGTAGATCATTTCATCAGCAGTGAGATATCTACTGGATCCATAGAAGAATCCCACCATTTTCCCAGAGACCTTGGCAATGGATTTGATGTATGTGTTGCATTTCAAAGCAATAGTAAAGGTCTAGTCCCAGGACTTGTAAAACATGGAGCATCGACAAGACGAGGGCCATTCATTTCAATTGATGCTAGATGGGGAGCATAGCGTCGATGATGTAAAGATAAACTCTTGGATATAGATGTATTAAAATATATAGCCACCTCTTTCCCCATTCTACCACGTACTCAAGATTAGTTGAAGAAGTATCAGAGAGAACTGGGTAGTTTAAAGCCTTTGATGTGCAGCCGTAATGGTATTGTCGTCTGCAGAAATGCCTACGAATTATGTCAAAATATTTTTGGAAGATCATTAACGTAGATCAGGAAGAGAGTTGGGCCGATGATGTAGCCCTGAGAGACTCCGGCATTAATACTGTAAGCTTCTGGTTTCCATTCATAAACCACTACTCTTATAAACGTATAAGAGAGAAATGATTTAATACTTGAGAATATATTTCCAACTATATCGTAGCTGGAAATCTTGTTACGTAGACCTTTATCTTATATATTATCAAAGGCCTTTGATATGTCAAGAAAAATTGTCATTGTAATGAAACCATCCATCGAAAGATTCGCTGATCCTATGGGACATAAACGTACTTACTTGTGATGCACAGGACACTTATTATTCTGTAGAGAGAGGGAGATAACCGATCACCTGAATTCTTCAATACAGGGCATACTGATAACACACACTGCTTAAACAGCTTTGTAAGTATGAGAGCTAGTTCTACTTGAAGTGTTTTGAGCATTATAATAGGAACGCCGTGGAGGCCAGTTGCTTTACACGTACATATACTTTTATGTCGCATAGCCTGTTTTCTGACACTGGAGGGAATATTGGGGTTTGGCGGTCTATGTCGCATAAGATAGAATTAGCTGCAAAGTTCTTGGCAAAGAGTTTGGCTCTGTCTGATGCTGACGAGATTACCTCAGGTCTATTGATGAGAGTTTGGATAGAGCACACACTTCTGTTCAGTATCCTATTTGCTATTTGCCAAAACCGGTTTGGAACCAAGCCATTGCTCAACTACTTTGGACTTGACGGACATACAACCTACTCGCGTTCTTATTACTCTTTTGCAATGGTTTCTGTCACTCCTGAAATTGGCATTAGTCTCAATACATCTATTACGTTGGAAGCAATAGAAAAACGTGATTTCTGTGCACAATAGCAGTAGCACATTCTGGCGAGAACCACGGCTGGATATTAGCTTTTGCTGGATTTTTTTAGAGGGTATAAAACGGTCTATACCTACAATTAACTTACATTGATACCGTACATTTAAGTTTCATTAGCAACCCTACGTACGAGACCTTGTTAAAGGCCTTGGATACATCAAGACCTATAGCCTGGGCTTTGCCAACCTTATACAGTGCATGGTATATTCATTCAGAAATGACCGTTAAATATTTCCAGTATAATGACATTGCCTTCATCCATACTGTTTACCAGAGAGAATATTTGCGAAGTGGTGGACTAGTGCTTGATTGATTAAGCTCTCAGAGATTTTCACGAAGAGCGGAATGAGAACTATAAGGCAGTAATTGAAAGCGCTAGTCCTTTCATAAGAATTCTTGAACACTGGCACCACGGGGCTATCTTCAAGCTATCAGTGAAACAAGATTCAGCAAAGCAGTTGCTGCAAAGTTTTGGAAAGTAAGGGGGCTAGCCTAGCTGAAGATTTCTTACTTAATAGAGAGGGTGTCAAATAAGCTCCACACGCCTTGGAAGTGTTTAAGTTTGTCATGATATCGCGAATATAGGAAGGGGTGATTTTCAGATCATCGCGTGTGACTTCAGTCCGCATAGTATAATATGGTAGGGGGTTATTTGTTAGCTTTAAGATGGATTATGGTGAATCGATAGGAATTCAGTTCCGCTTTATCGGTTGTCGCGCATGCGTAATTCTATTTTGGTTATTGGTGAGTGGAGGAATTACTCATTGCAATTCATTTACTACACTATTTTAGATTTTCCAGAAATGACGAGTACCTATCTTCTGCGATTCTATGCGTTCCCAGGTTATTTTAGCATCCCTTCTTTGTGGCTATTTTCCTCTTACAATAATTTCTAGCATCTATACGTTTTTGCTTATTTTATTTGACTTATGACGTACTGAATTGATAAAAATATTATTGAGATAATTTTAACTGTAACAACTATTCTAGCGTCTAAGTAATTTCCATATTTTTACTATTACTCGATTAATTATTGAAATATTGAAATAATAGCATTTCCCACCGTTTCGATGTGTCTGTTGAACAAAATAAAGAAGAAGAAAAAAGTGGTAGTAAGAAGGCAGGCTCGAACCCGTACCGCGAAGGAGGAAAAGAACGGGGAAAAAACCTGATGTCTATGCTGTTACGACCACCGCCAAACCGGAAGTGACATTTTTTTTAAATAAAGGCTAGACAATCGAAAGGAGAGGATAACTTTAAAAAAATATCGGCGAAAAAAGCGACCTTTCCCTCTCCTGTAGAAAAGTTCCCAGTTGAAGGTGAAAATATTAATGTTTTAGACAATTTTTCGATATTTGTCGTCTGAAAGGTCGAACTTAAAAACGATACTGATCTTGGTAAAATCCGTCGCATCTGTCAAAAGTTTTAGGCAGACATGCAAACATACATACATACATACATACATACATTTATATATTAATAACTAAACATTTTCTACCCAAACCGATTAAAACGCTTGCCCTATATCTGAATCAAATGTTTAGACCAGAAATTGTCTGAGTAATTTGGTAGAGACCGCAGAGTTCAATTTTTGGAAAACTTTGACCCCTATTATGACCCTTTAACATTTATTTTTTTGGAATCAAATCAAGTCATTAAGTTAGAACCATGTCAAAGGAACCTATATCTACAATTTCAAATGTTTCAACTCAAAATTCTCGGAGGAGTTTGGTAGAGTTCTCAAAGGTCCAATCGTTGAACTTTGACCCCTTAACAGCCAAATTTCGGCCCTCACAACCGATCCCAAATATTTCCCTAAATCTCAGTACACTGTACATCAAATTTCGAATCTGCAGACTAAAAATTTAGAGAGTTATTGCGTAGGGAAATGTACACACACAGCTACACAGACATATTCACTTTTATACATATACTAGCATGGGTGCCCGGTGTTTGGAGGTGTATCCTAAGCAAAAAAAAAAAAAAGAGGGTCAATTTTTTTAAATTTTATCTCTATCATGCCCCCTTAAGGTTTATTGTTTTGGGCTCAAATCGGGTTATTAAGTTAGATTGATGTCCGCGTAACCTATATCTAAAATTTCAAGTATTTAGACCCCAAATTGTCGGCAGAGTTTGGTAGAGTTATTAAAGGTCAGATCATTTAACTTTGACCCCTTTAACAGACAAATTTCTGACCGAAAACCAATCACATAGATTTTTCCAAATCTCAGTACCCTGCATATCAAATTTTGAGTCTGTATACTTAAAATTGAGAGAGTTAGTGCGCAGGGCAATGTACACACATGCAGACACACACACACGTTCATTTTTATAGATATATAGATAGATTTAAATTTTGCTTGACGTATATTGTGTAAAATGTTATTTTTATCTTTACACACAAACAATAATATTAAACTGACTGTTAAACGTTGTTTTCCTAATAAACCTTACGATATGTAATTAATATCAATGTAAATAACATCTATAAATCCCGTTAAGTTTATATATATATATATATATATATATATATATATATATATATATATATATATAGTTTTTTTAAGCAGCATGTTTTTATTTAGGGAGATATTAAAGATCACGGGTTTCCTCTGTTCGATTAGTCTCTTTTTCTAATTTACGTTCGATAGTTGCAAATTAGATCCTTATGTTTTGTTTGGGTCTGTTATATCCTGGGCATTTTAATTTACTCGCGTAGTAATGTCTGCTAAGTTTAAAAGTGTGTGGCAAGTTATAGTTTTTAAAAGTACATATGAGTATTGGATGTCATTTTTAGTTTTTCTGTCCAACGCTTCTAATATTTAAAGTTTTTTTTACCTTCGGATCATCATGTAAAATTTAGTATTTTTAACCATGGTTTTCCGAAATTGTGTACGCGGGCAGCCATATTTTTTAGGTGTCCGCATATAGAACGAAAGTCAGAAAGTGCAGTCTAAATCATCGGGATAATGGGTTCATAGTGTAAGTAAGGGTCGTTGGGGAGACATTCTCTGAATGTGCATTGGACTGATAGATTACGTAAGATGTATTGTATTAAGCTTTACTTTGGGTGGTGTTGTTGGTAATTATGATGTTTGCAGTTTTATGTTTGATGGTTTTTTAACAAACCTGATGTTTTTATTATTGATAGGGGAATATATACATAAAAAGTATATCTTAAGAAGCCTTTCGTCAGATTTAAAGTTATGTAACTCGTCACAGTAGAATATATTAATGGAATAGAGACTGTTTTGTTGATTAGTTTAAGTCTCTAATTATCAATTTGATTTTTTATTAAGTATGCAATTGGAATATCAAGTATTGATTAAGACTTGTTTCATATTTTTTCGTTCATTAAAACCACACATTTTTTAAGGAAGTCAATTCAGTACGATGCATTAGAATTTTTACGATTGCAATTTTATAATGACATGGTTAATCATTTCTGTAGCTCAAGATACAAGAATTTAAGATTTTTACATCGAAAAATAATGAATTCGTCTTTTTTAGAGTCAATGTGATTTTGTTAGTAACGTTCAGTTCATGCATTTAAGTGAATGCTAATACTAAATGTGAATTATTTTGTTTAATTCCTCTATTTCATTAGTGTAGCCTTCAAGAATAAAGATGTTATTGACTTACCTAATATAAATGGAATGCGTTTTTGTTGAATTAAATAGTTTATTTTCAAAATCAGACATGTAGAATTTAAAAACAAATGTTGATTTAAGTAGGGACCCCTTTACAACAAAACTTGTGTTTAAACATAGACCAAATGGTAATAGCATGAGAGTAAGGTTATGTTAAGTTAGTAATTTTTTTAAATCATAGAATTCAATTTCAATGGTAGAGAAGGGAGAATCAGTGAGACAATGGTTGTTTTCGGCTTCAGAAGTGGTGTCATGGATAGTGGTGTCGTCAACATAAATATCTACGAATGATCTTCGGCTGTGATTTAGGAGATCCTTAATGTGAATCAGAAAGTTGGGTCCCTGAAGAACTCAGCATTAATACTGTGAGTTTCTATTTTCTGCCAATCAATCACTACGTAACATATCAGAGAAAAATGATTTCGCAATTGAAAAAAAAAACATTTCCGCAATTCCGTAGATGTAGATCTTGCCAAATAGACCTTTATGTAATACCCTATCAAAGGCCTTTGTTTTTCCAAGAGCAATTGCCTTTAAAAGGAAGCTTCCATCGAGACATTTGCTACTCCTATGAGATATAAATGTTAACACATCTGAGTTAGCAGAACGGAAACTATATTGTATGTCTCTGAGGAGGTTATTTTTGCTGAGGTGGTTGACTACTTCTCTATTTAAGACAGATTCCTGCAACTTACTCATGGCAACTTACTCATGCCAACTTACTCATGCCAAATTACTCATTACTGATTGGTTTGTATAAAGAGGGAGATTACATATAACCTAAGACAGCGCCTTAACAGCTTTGCAAGTATGGAAACTAGTTCTAATTTAAGCTTTTTCAGCACAATAATAGGAAGGCCGTCAGGGCCAGTTGCTTTATTGGAATCGAGGTATTTGATTAACTTGGAAACAGTTCGCATAGATATTTGTAGCGTGTTTTCAGACACAGGAGTTAATACGGTGGTTGCTGGTCGTATAAGGTAGAATTAGCTGCAAAGTACATTGCAAAGAGTTTGGCATGTCCGATGCGAACGAAATTACCTTAATGGATGATGGTTGGAATAAAGCACAGACTTCTATTCAGGTCCCTGTTTGTTATTGTCCAGAACTGGTGGTAACCAAGCCTTTGCTCAGTTCCTTTGGATTACAGGGCATGAGCATACAACTCTTTTTGGATTCCTATTTTACAATGGTTGCTGGCAGTTCCGAAAGTGGCTCTAGTCTCAGTATATTTACTAAGATGAAAGCAATGGAAGTAGTGATTTCTGTGCGCAATGGCAGCAGTACATTCGTGACAGAATCACGTCATACTTTAAGTTTTTTGTTGGAGTTTTTTGTAGGGTGTGAAGCGGTTTGTACCTACAATTTACCATTCCATCGGGTCTGATATCGGGAAATTTAGAGACTTCTATGGAAATGTCCGTACTACATGTGAAGCTTCTCTGGAGATGTATGTACTATAGGGAACCCCATTTATAATGTAGGTACATATTCCATGGCTAGAGCAATATGAGATGTCAGATTTGAATGTTAAATTTGAATATCTTTTATTTGGAACTCATCTACAGAAATAGTAAGTCCAATGCCGATTTCGCTTAGGAAATATAGGGTTCATTTGGTCTCCTGTAATTAGGTTTCAACCTCTGGAATGTTGAAGAAGCGGACATGGTAGTGATGATCTTCGTTAGAAGTTGAAGTTCCGGGTTCAAGTTACGTGCCCTTTTTAAAATATTGTAAATATTCCTGCCCATTTCTTGTTTCCACAGAAGGAAGTTTATCTATCCATGCGCTTTAAGTAATTCGTAGCTGATTTTATTTATTTTACTATTTGCATATTTGTTTTCAATTTTATTACAGGTGGTGATTGAAGCTAAACGCGGCTACATTAAATAGACGTCAGCTCTAATACTTAAGCAAGTTATCTGAATGTTTTTTTCAGTAAAACTTTAAAAATAAAGTTGTAGTATTTTTTTATTAAGGCGATACTTTTATGGTCCAATCTGTATAATCTACTTCAGTTTTAAATACGCTAAGAATATCTCACAATTTCAAATCAATTGTAGCAAAAGAGCCATCAAATATTTTAATATCATAATAATAATAGCACAGTTTCAGAATCGGCTTTTAATCCGTTGTAATTCGTAATCATTATTACAATTTTGAGTTTCTACATTTTTTTTTTTTTTTTTTTTTACAAAGGCATCACCACATTATCAAGGCCCAGAGGCCACTCAAGGATAAGGGTTAAAGAGTGTACAGTAGAAGTTGGTCAATATAGTAATCATTAGTAATGAAAATTTGGTAAATTTAATAACTTATATGGAACGGCTCATCAAGAACTTATTTACCTTAGACTTGAACACAACCATATTGTAGTCAGCCGGAAAGCAGGAAAACGGAAGACAATTCCACAGGCGTGCAGTTCTAAGAAAGAAGCTTTGTTCATGGAATCTATGTTTAGGTTTAGGCACAGATAAAGAGTGGGGGAAATTATTGATAGTGTTTACAGCTAGACGAGTGTTTCTTGTGAAAGTTTGGCGAGGGGGGACCATAGATTGAAGCTCAGTTGAACACTTTCCATGAAAATAACGATACATCAGAGACAAACTCGCAACATCTCTTCTGTGAGATAGAGGTTGTAAGGAGGAGAAAAGGACATCTCCTACGAGGCTACGAAGTCTATTTTGAACTCTATCAAGGCAGGACAAGTCCTTTCTAGCAGCTCCTGCCCAGATGTGGCAACAGTATTCCATCCTTGGACGTACCTGGCTCTTATATAGATAGAGAATAGCATCAGCAGTGAGATATCTACTGGATCGATAGAAAGATCCCACCATTTTTCCAGCGGCCTTGGCAACAGATTTGATATACGTGTTCCATTTAAGATCAGGAGTAATGGTCAAGCCCAGAAGCTTGTCAAAACTTGAGGCCTCCTGAAGACGAGAGCCATTCATTTCAATTGATGACAAATGTGGATTAAAATGTTGATGATGTAAAGAGAGAAGCTTGGTTTTAGATGCATTAAAAGTAACCAGCCACTCCTTTCCCCATTGTACTACATGCTCAAGATCAGAGGAGAGAGAATTGGAGAGTACTTGCTCGTTTACTGTCTTAGATGTGGTACCATAAATGGTAGTGTCGTCAGCATAAATGTCTACAAATGATGTAAGGATATGATTTGGAAGATCATTAATGTAGATCAGGAAAAGAGTTGGGCCCAGGATGGATCCCTGAGGGACACCGGCATTAATACTGTGAGCTTCTGATTTTTGCCCCTCAACTACTACTCTTATGAATCTATCAGAAAGAAATGATTTAATAATTGAGAAGACTTTTCCAGCTATACCATAGCTAGCGATCTTATGAAGTAAACCTTTATGCCATACCCTATCAAAGGCTTTAGATATGTCAAGAGCAATTGCCCTAGAAAGATTGCCACCGTCGAGAGATTTGCTAATCCTATGCGATATAACTGTAAGGACATCTGCTGTAGATCTAGCAGAACGGAAACCATATTGAGTGTCACTAAGAAGGTTATTTTTGTTGAGATGTTTGATTACTTCTGTATTTAACACAGATTCTAGCAACTTACTCATGACGCACAGGAGACTTATTGGCCTGTACTGAGAGGGGGATGAGCGATCACCTGAATTCTTAAATACAGGGCATACTGATGAGATTTTCCAGGGAGATGGGAAACTATTCTCCTTAAGACAACGTTTAAACAGTTTTGTAAGTATGGGCGCTAGTTCAGGTTGAAGTTTTTTGAGTACTATAATTGGAATACCATCAGGGCCAGTTGCTTTACTGGAATCAAGGTTTTTGATTAGCTTGGCAACATCATGTACAGATATACGTATATCACATAGCGTGTTTTCTGATACAGGAGGAAATATTGGGGGTTGGCGGTCTTGGTCGCAAAGGGTAGAATTAGCTGCAAAGTTCTTGACAAAGAGTTTGGCTTTGTCTGATGCTGACGAGATTACCTCAGGTCCATTGATAATAGTTGGGATGGAGCACACGCTTCTGTTCAGGATTCTGTTTGCTATTTGCCAAAACTGGTGGGAACCAAGCCGCTGCTCAGCTACTTTGGACTTAACAGATTGAGCATACAACTCTCTTGCGTTCCTTATTACTTTCTTACAATGGTTGCTGGCAGTCCTGAGAACGGCTTTAGTTTCCATACATCTATTACGTTTGAAGCAGTGGAAAAAGTGATTTCTGTGCGCAATGGCAGCAGCACATTCTGGAGAGAACCATGGCTGGCTGTTAGGTTTTTGCTGAAACTTTTTAGAGGGTATGAAATGGTCAATACCTACAATTAACCATTCAGTTAGGTCTAATACTATAGAGGACACATCCTTTTTAAACATGGAATGCAGAGGTAGATCAGATATAAATGTACGGAAGCTATCCCAGTCAGCCTTAGTGTATCGATATACTGTACGATGAAGTGGTACGTCTGGGGACTTATTACATTTCATTTTTATCTTAATTGATACAACAGAGTTGTCGGAAGATCCAAGAGGCGACAGAACAGAAACTGAACATAGTTCAGGGCAAGTTGTGAGAAAAAGGTCTAGTAGGCTCGCATAGTGGCCGTCATTATCGGGCACACGGGTAGGTTCCTGAACATGCACCCTTTTGGTAAAAAATCCAAATCTGTGAATTTCTAACCTCACTCGAATGTTAATTTACTGGGGTATACTTACCTGTACACAAAATATTATGAAACATAGTATTACGTATTTACTTCTTGTTTGCCGCACTAGTATTTGAGCATAAGCTGTAGTACTATTCTGTTAACCAGCACATTTATCTAATAGATCACACGTCTATAATGAGATCGAAATCATGTAGTAAACCTCTAAAAAGATGTATAGAATATAATATTGAATTGCAGTTATAATTTTGGGCCCTGTGTTTACAGACACATCAACTAGAATAAGTATATCAGCGCAAAGTACGAAAAAAAACTTTAATTACCTTTTTCTTTATTTCCGTTGAAATTGTTTTCTACTTTTGAGACGAGGTTTTCGTAGATGCGTTTTTTTTCCTCACGATAATTGGTTTCCCCTCGAGCTTGTTGCTTAGTCATCCATCACCCATTCAAGCACAAATACGGCCACTAATTCACGTACAATTTCAATTATACAATTATTCACTTCATTTAATTTCTTAATCAAATAATTACAAATCTAACAAAAGTGGGAAAAATGTTCTTAGAATTGTCTCTGAAGAATATCTTCTCATTCATCAGAAAATCTTACCATAATTCACACACAATTTGAACATGAAGATATAATTATTTATTTATTTCCGATGCTTGGGGTAATGTCCGAAATATTTATAGATTAAACAATATTTAAACAACGGATTTTCTCGAGAATAAATATAAATCGCATTAACATTCGAAGTGTTTAACTAGCAAGGATGTTATATATTCGAGAGAAATAATCAATAAAAGCAATAGGTCAATCAAGTTTCGAAAATTGTAAAATAATATTTTTTATTTTTTTAATTATACAAACTATGGTCCTGACCGACGGTGTTATTCTTAAAACAGTTTTGGCTGATGGAACAGTTTTGTCTTGTGATTCTACTTTTCGAATTAAAGAGCTCAGAGATCGACCAGAGTAATTTGAAATAGGTAGGAAGTACCATCAGCGGATACTTTGTAAGAATAGCAAATAAGCAATTAGCTTGGTGAACGTAAAGCAATGGCTGTCATTTCACGAAAAATAACAAGAGAATCATGACAAGTGCGCGTAGTATTTTGAAGTTCTGAGTTTCATATTCGAAATGCAGCGGGCAATTTATACGAGAAAGAATGCTACAGTTAAAGAAAAATGAAATGCGCGATGTGTATCCAATATTTTCCTTAAAGCAGTTGGCTTTAAAATTCCATAAGGGGAGTTCTCTTCGTTTAAGAAAGGTGGAGATGAAAAAAAGAAAAGAATGATCTACTGAGTCGATCTTACTTAAATTTCGTATACACGCTTGTTATAAAATGGAAAAGGCTAAATATTATGGTATCAGTTCGATGCAAAAGTACAGGGTAATATGCGTTAATATTGAGGTGTATTTATTCTATTCAAATTTATTTTTGCTGACTTATGACGTTCCAATGCCTGAGTGTGTCACAAATTTCTCGAACACATAGTTTACCACAACTCATCCATTGCAAGCGATACACAAAATAACAAATATTATCATAATGATGTTTATTTGAGACGGAGTAAAATAATCTAAGTGCCGATTTTTTATTGCATGCGTTGGAGAAAGAAAGAATGACAAAATATTAACGTGCAGAAAGATAGACAGATAGAAGTTAGATAGCCAGTCTTTACAGACTCCGTTATATTATTCTCGCTGTTCTTATTTAGAGATCCCACGCTGGAATATTTTTCTTCCTTATAATCTTACCAGTTCAGAGAAAGGATAGCTGTCAAGAAATTACTTATGTTCATTGAATACCGCTGCAGTTAAAGTCTTCACTTTAATCTTTGTTGCTCAAGTGCGGTCTTTATTATTTATCACTAATATTGTTATTCCGCATTATCTGTTACAACTTTTTAATTCATGTTTAAGATAGTTAATCTCGTAGGTAAAACATTACAAATCCATATGTCGTTTATTAAGCCAGAGACTAACGATAAGTCTGGCTATGGGCTGGCATTGAGATCTAGATAATAAATGTGGCTTTTGCTAGTGTATAGTTAGCACGTCATCTGAAATGAATTTACAAGAAAACGATACATTTTATTATTTACTAGAAAAATCACGCTTATAGAAGTGCACAGATCATTCGATGATAAAGACTAATGCAATTGCCTGTAAGCCTTGAGAAGATTCCAAGGATTGGAGAAATATTCCTCATTGAAATGTTGGCCTGGACAGCATTAAACATGAACACAACCATGATTTAATAAACTTGGAAACAACCCCGTTGCTTTGCATTCCAAATAATGGAGGCTATTTTAAAGAAGCTTAGCTCATGAAAGTTCTGTGTCTACAGGAAGATAAAACAGAAATGCCTAAGGTCTAGAAAATATACGAAAAAGTATTGGCTGCGAATATTCACTCATTCGAAAAAGTATATGCAGTATTCGTATAAAAAGCAAACTGCGATTTTTAAAAAGTATGAATTTACAGGAATTAAATATTGCCATAAACAGGAAGGAATCATAAATTAAAAAAAAAGTTATGATTTTCTAGGCTCGAACGTGAAACACGAAAGAAGAGAAGAAGACAAAACTTTACAGACACACTATTTTGCCCACACGGGTACCACTGCTTCATGGCGTTGACAGAATAAGCCTTTTAAACATAAGCGTATTCGCAAAAAAAACTTTAGAAAAATTGAATTTTTTTCATTGGCTTGTTTTTTTATTTATAAAGGCACTTTTCATTTACTTTTTTTTCATAAAGGAAGTCTACTGGGGTTTTCTTCGAAAAGGCATTTTCTAATATGTATAAAACGTAATTTCCCACAAGTTAAACGCTCTTTCGGCTTCCTCCTAGCTGGAGAAAAAGTACTTTTAGTAGATGTATGATTTGGTAAACAGAGAAAATTGGAATACCTACTTTTTTACTGATTTCTTTTCGTAAAGAATTTTTACTGTTTTTTTTTTCGTAAAGGCACTTTCTAATATGTATAGAAGGTAATTTGACGCGGTTAAAAGATTAAAAGGCTGAGGAAAAATAATTTTTAGCAGAGGTATGATTCAGTGAGCAGTTCAAGAAAGAATGGACTTCCTTTCGCTGACTTCTTTTTTGTAAAAGCAATTTTTTCACTGGCTTTTTTCTTCGTAGAGGCACTTTACTGGCAAGTTTTCTTAAAGGCTCTTTCTAATATGTATTTAACGTAATTTGTCGCAGTTTAAAATGCTTTTCTTTGGACATATTGTATTTAATCCAACAAGTTGTTCCCATGGGAAATAATTCGAAAGCGGTTTCTAAAGTATCGCTGTCGGTAATAATAATTTAAAATAAATCAATTCAAATATATTATCAATATAAAAAACTTAAAATAAAATCTTAAATGGAATATTTAAAACAATTCTCTCGCTATAAACGGCAACTAACATCAAGCTATGGCTATTAAGCAGAATCGATTTTCTTAATGCAATATGCAAATAAAGTAAGCTCTAGGGCATATTTTTCAACCAACATACTATATATAAAAACATGTGAAATAAATTTCATGCAAGTAAGTTTGAAGTATGCAAATTAATTACGGAAGTAATAAACCTTTTGAATATAAAAAATAAATTGTTAACAAACAGACAGGAATACGGATTATATACATAGATATTTGTGTACATATATAGATATGTATGTGCAGATACAAATGAAACCTATTTTTATATTCGTTGTAATTAACGGGCGTTAATCTCATAAGGTTTCAGCTGCTGAAACCCTTGAATTTCTTAAAGTGTGACCTAGAGAATTCTTAAATCACAAGGAATTTTGAATGGGGAGCAATCTACTACTGCCAACTATGAGCTTGTAGTATTTTGTAATTGTATTATTTGTATTGCCTCTACTGATTATTGTATATTCGACCACTAGAATAATTGGCTGAAAGCTCCTTATTACTTAACGTCTATCATTGGAAATATTTTTTCCACAGACAATTCTCGTATGAGTCTTATGAACAATAACCCGTTCTTGTTTTATGTGTGTGCTTTACACACATACACACACACATATGTATATATATATTATACATATAAATATAATATATATATTAGATATATATATATATATATATATCTATATATATTATATATTATATATATATCTAATATATTTATATATATATATATATATTATATATTTATATATATATATATTATATAATATACTTTATATAAATAATATATATATATTATTATATATTATATATATTTATATAACAATATTACCCGGCATTGCCCACGGCCATATGAAAAAAAAAATTGCGGTTGAATATATATCTTCTTAATAGAACTTTTTGTTGACTGTGTATCACATTTTATCCCGGGAAAATCCAAGAAGATTTCATTGGATAAAATATTATTACAAAACATATCAATTTTCCTTTTCCTTGAAAACACAGCAGAATAAAACACTATCAGTAGCGATTGGTTTAGTGGGGTAATGTGGCACATTTCTAAGATATTGTCAGAATTTCGAATAGACGATTAGTTTTGTATAATTTTAATTAAAAAGAAACCAAGTGCAAATTTCGATCATAAACATGCTTCCATAAAAGTAAAATTCGCGAAGTTTAGCCTTGATTATATCTCGCTAGAAACTCCGAAATAACTCGTAATAATTATAATCAAACAAATTCTTTGCCTGTGGAAATAATTATATATATATATATATATATATATATATATATATATATATATATATATTCATATTTTTTTTTAATTACATTTTCACCCCAAACAAGGCAAATTGCCACTTTGGTGTAGGGGGCTACTATCAGGGGAAACAACTACTGGGGTACTATGTAGGGATTTGGGCAGCAAGGTGTCGGTTCACGTTACACTTGAACTTCTGCACGTCAGTACTGTTGGGGAAGCAGGGACCTGGAATGGAATTCCAGAGTCTTGCGGTTCTGGGGAAGAAACTATTGGAGTAAAAAGATCTTTTACATCTAGGGATCTCTACAGTGTGGGGGTGGGATCTAGTAGCCTGTCGGGTTTGTCGAGGGTGCTCGCGTCGTGGGGGCACAAGTGATTGCAGTTCGTCAGAGCATTCACCACTAAAATACTTGTAGAAAAGGCAGAGGGATGCAACATTTCGTCGATGGGACAGAGGCTGAAGCTTAGATGCCAGTTCAGGGCCTATCAGGTTTGCGACTCTCTTTTGAACCTTGTCAAGGAGCGAGAGACTAGTAGCAGATGCACCAGCCCAGATGTGGCAGCAATACTCCATACATGGGCGAATGGTGGCCTTATAGAGGTACAGGATACTTTCGGGTGTTAGTAGTTTTCTAGCACGGTAGAGAGAGCCTACCTTTCTTGCAGCGGCCCTGGCAATGCCTTCAATGTATATCATTATATATATATATATATATATATATATATATATATATATATCTATACATATGTATATACATACGCACATATATATACATATATATATACATATATACATATACATATATGTACCTATACATATACAGTGCAGGCAAAAAGGCACTCTGCGGTTGTAATTGTTTCAAAAACTGCAAATTTAAGCTAACTTCGATGTAACCATTTAAACAACCTATACCTTATTTGACTCGCCTTTTATTCCTCTATAATTTACTCTGTTTATATTTGACTTTTAATTGAATATTCTAGTGTTCACGCCAATTAAAAAAAAATAACTTCAAATTGAGAAGGCAAAAAGAAAGTCGGCAGCAACAAATTCGGTTAAAACCAGCTTAAATTATCGCCCCTTAATCAGTTTAAAATATCCACCAACACGCAACAAAGCATATCTAATCTACATGTTACTGTTCCAGGTTATACAACGTAACATTTAGCCTATATGCCATGATTTTCTCTTCGTGATCGTCAAGAGCTCATTAATCTTCATATTTCTGCTTTATCCAACCGTGAAATCGGCCGCAGATTGAAATGTGTTTAGAAAACGGTACGAAAGACTGTGCAAAAGCACTAAAACATCAGTGTTCGTGATGCCCCTAAATCTAGTCGTACTAGAGTTACTTCCAACAGGGAAGACGATGCTATCAAGATTCGCAGTTTAAGAAACAGATTTGAAACCGCTCCCGAAATCCAACAACAGTGCAATCTTGTTAAAAAGTTCTGTCTTTCTACTGTCAAGAAAAAATTAAAGGAATTTAATTTGCGAGGATATGTTGAAAGACACAAACCAAAGATGTCTGAAAGAACCGAAAGCGCCGTCTGGACTTCGTCAGATGCCATAAAGATCATGACTCTTCATATTGGTCAAACGTGCTTTTTAGCGAGTAAAGCAAGTTCAATCGGCTCGGCAGTGAAAGTAAGCACTAAGTCCCTCGGATGAAAGACGAATAATTTAATCCCAGGTGCTCAGTTTCCATGCTGCAAGGTGGTGGACGTCCAGTTTTACCGTGGGACATTATTAGTATCAATGGTCCAGGACGTATAGTTCGCTTGCAAGATCGAATAATTCGACCAAGTACATTACTTTGGTCGGAATGTTGATGATAACCCCATCGCTTGCAGGATAATGCTCCCATTTACACAGCTGGCAATGTCAAGAGGTTCCTGGAAGAGTATGATATTCCGTGTTTTGATTGCTCTTCAAATCCTATCGAAAACGTATGGCATTACGTCAAGCAACAGCTACGCAATGATTAAATTTCAAATTTGGAAGAACTTTGGACAAAAATTAAAGAAAAGAGGGCTGCCCTTTCCTCGGAGTATTGCTGCAGACGAATTCAAGGAATTCTCAAAAGAATGTAGTATGTTAAACTGCAGAAGGGCTATGCTACGAAATATTTACTAGTTCATTGGGCTCCTGTTGTATTTGTGCTGAATTAATGTCCTAAAGTTACATTAAAATAACAAGTTCCCATTTTGCGGACTTCTTTTTGCCTCCTCAATTTGAAGTTATTTTTTAAAAATTGATGTGAACACTAGAATATCTCAATTAAATGTAAAGTATGAACAGGTAAAATTAAAGAAGAATAATAGGTCAATAAAATGAGGTATATTTTGTTTAAACAGTTACATTAAATTTAGCTTAAATTTGGCGCTTTTGAAAAAATAACAAGTGCGACTTTATTTTTGCTGCCTGTATATATATATATATATATATATATATATATATACATATATATATATATACACTAATGTATATACGCATATATACGTATACTGTGGGGGGCAAAGAGTAGGCTGGCATATTTCTTCCCAATTTCATTATTAATTTCCCTTTATTGTGTAATTTCATCATTTACTACTTGCTATTCTCTTTAGTTTCATTACATTTTACGAAAAAGGAAAACAGAATTTAATTATTAACATTTTTCTCTTGTCAAGTGAGCCAAAAAGATTATTTATAATGGCTAAAGGAAAGATGTTCACAGATAATGAGAAGAGTGAAATCGTTACATTACTACAGCAAACATGTCTACATAATTAATTTTAAAAATTCTGAAGCGAGATCATCGAACAGTGAAACGTTTCGTCATTGACGGCAAAGATGGAAAAAGAGAACAAAAATTGCAAGTCAAAGGTGACTTCACTACGAGATTTAAGAAAAATAAAGAGAAGTGTGCTAGCAAACCCACATAGCACAAACAAAGCTACTTTCGACTGTGCTGGCGTGTCGGGTATCTCTTAAATGACCTGAAATCAGATCTTGAAACAAATAACCTCCGGAGAACATCGAAACATATCCCCCATTTAAGTGATATCAACTATCAGAAGCGATTAGCATGGGCTACTAAATATTTGAAAACCAATTTTCAAAATGTTATCTGGACTGACGAGGCTAGAGAAACCCTCGATAGCCCCAGTCGTTGAACCAAGTGATAGCTTCTTAAAGGCACGCTTGCGATTCAGACATCAACAGGGAGGTGGGGGAGTGATTATTTGGGCTGGTATTATTGGTAGTGACATTCCTAGCCTTTTTCTTGTTACTGAAGGTGTCAAAATGAATTCTGTGAACTACTGCAAGTTTTTGGAACAGAATTTATTGCCCTTGTTGAAACCTCAAAATGATGCTGTAAACCAGAATCTCATCTCAATAAGACAATACATCAAGCCATGCTTCTCAGTTAAGAAAAGTAAACTTTCTAGGCAACTGAACCACTTTTTTTTATATATTTGTATTTTTTTTACTATTTTACTTCATGTGGGGCGTTTTATTTAATTTTCTATTTCTGAGTGATGTTGGAGACTTCAAAAATGTTACCTTTATTTTTTTCATATGTATGTTACCATGCTGAAATCGTTGTGGTATTATTTAAAAAACCCATTCTTTACATGGAGGAAGAGAGTGTTTTGTAATTATACTGAAGTTTCGACGAACAAGTTTAAAAAAAAGATGACGTAAAAGTGGAATTTAATTTAATATTAGTTGTGGAAAATTTGATTTCGCCAAGAAGAGGAAGATTGGAAGAGCAACCAGAAACAGCCAAGACTATGTTTCTTCTTTGTTTTATGTTGGCGATACATGTTCTAAAATTAACCATTAACGGATGTGTTGGAGCTACTTTAAAAAAAATGAATTCGTACAGTATGTAAAGAGGACAAACGATGGTAGACTTAAGACACTGTCATCGGTAAGAGGCATTTATCAATCACTGATTTCAATCACTCTAAAGAGTTAATATAAAGAGAAAACCCCTTACTTCGAAGTTTTACTCATAATTATTTATGTTTGTTTTATTTATTGAAGTTTTATTCATAATTATTTTTCTAATGGACTAATTTTCATAATTTCCCATTTAAACGCTTTCTTTAAGAATCCGCCAGTACCTGCAGGTTATCGCCCTTAACCAGCATAAATCGCTAGTACCAAACAGCGCCTATAATCACAAACAGTGACTTCCACTAGCTGCCACTAGAAACAATGCAAGGCAGTGGAAGGCAGGATATTTCATTTGGGAAACGGCCGAAAATGTCTACTGTTTTTCAGTTAAGAAAAGTAAACTTTCTAGGCAACTGAACCGCTTTTTTTATATATTTGTATTTTTTTTTACTATTTTACTTCATGTGGGGCGTTTTATTTAATTTTCTATTTCTGAGTGATGTTGGAGACTTCAAAGATGTTACCTTTATTTTTTTCATATGTATGTTTTTGGGCTGACGTTATCCGCCTGATAGTCAGGGACCCGAACATTGGATTAACCACTAAGGAGGCTGTCCTATCAGCAGGCGCAAAGTACTGGGACTGCTGTATTGCCATTTGGTGAGTGGATCTGGATCATGCAGTAGTCTCTTGTGGGGCCTCTCGATGCCATACTAGTGGGTAATTGTTACGGCTTTACCTTTTCGTGTGCTACAAAAAATAAATTTCCTGTCTTTTTCTCTCTTACTTTCCCTCTATGTACTGCTCTAACCAAGTATGCTGACCTATTCCACAAATCCCCAAACCTCAACATGAAATATCTCCAGAATAAAAACTCGATTAAACCTAGAACCCCATCTTCCAACGTAGACCCCTACTACCAGGTCTCCTTCTCCAACATCAGGGGTCTACGTTCCAACCTTCCAGAGGTTGAAACCCAATTACAGGAGACAAAACCGGACATATTATTTCTAAGTGAAACTGGAATAGGGCCGACCACTTCCCTAGATGAGTTCATTATTAACGGATACTCAAATTTAACAGCTAAATCTGACCCCCAAGATCGCCATGGGCATGGAATATGTGCCTACATTAAGGATGGCTTCCCGTGTGGCAGGGATATCTCTAGAGAAGATCCTAATTTACCCTATATGTGCTTCAGGGTTGCACTTGCTAACACCACTGCATTTATATTTGCCCTCTATAGGCCCCACAACAGAGGAGTTACTATCTTTAAGAGCATATCTGAGAAAATAGACCACATAATGTCTTCACATCCCTCGGCTAACATCCACATCTGTGGTGACTTCAACGTCCATAACGTAGAATGGCTGACCCATTCAAATAAGACAAACGATGAGGGGAGGTTTTGTCATGATTTTGCCATTGCTTATGATCTCACTCAGATTGTTCGCGAACCCACCCGTGTGCCCGATACACCCGGTCAATATGCAAGCCTCTTAGACATTTTTCTCTCAACTTCCCCTGAGCTATGTTCATATTCCATTCATTCTCCTCTAGGATCCTCCGACCACTCCGTCGTATCAGTTAAGAAAAAAACGAAATATAAGAAGCCCCCAGACGTACCCCTCCACCGTACTGTATACCGATACTCTATGGCCGACTGGGATAGCTTCCGTACATTCATATCTGATTTACCTCTGCACTCCATGTTTAAAAAGGATGTGTCCTCTATAGTATCAGATCTGACCGAATGGTTAATTGCAGGCATAGACCAATTCATACTATCTAAAAAATTCCAACAAAAACCTAACAGCCAGCCATGGTTCTCCCCAGAATGTGCTGCTGCTATCGCGCACAGAAATCACTTTTTCCATAACTACCAACGTAATAGATGCACTGAGACTAAAGCTGCTTTTAGGTCTGCCAGCAACCACTGTAAAAGAGTAATAAAAAATGCAAGAGATCTATATGCCCAGTCTTTTAAATCCAAGGTAGCTGATCAGCGGCTTGGATCCCACCAGTTTTGGCAAATAACAAATAGGATCCTGAACAGAAGTGTGCGCTCTATCCCAACCATTATCAATGGACCAGAGGTCATCTCGTCAGCGTCAGACAAGGCCAAACTATTTGCAAAGAACTTTGCAGCTAATTCTACCCTATGCGACGAAGGCCATCAACTCCCCATATTTCCTCCTATAACACAGAACAAGCTAGGTAACATACAAATGTCCGTGCAGGAGGTCGCCAAGCTAATAAAGAACCTAGATTCCAGTAAAGCAACTGGCCCTGATGGCATCCCAATTATAGTGTTAAAAAAGCTTAAACCAGAACTTGCTCCCATACTTACGAAACTATTTAAGCGCTGCCTTAAGGAGAAGTGCTTTCCGACTCCCTGGAAGACCTCATCAGTTTGCCCTGTATTTAAGAATTCAGGTGATAAGTCATCTCCCTCTCAATACAGACCAATAAGTCTCCTGTTTGTTATGAGTAAGTTGCTGGAATCCATATTAAATAGAGAAATAGTCAACCACCTCAGCAGGAATCACCTTCTTAGTGACACACAATATGGTTTCCGCTCTGCAAGATCTACCGCAGATGTGCTGACGGTTATATCCCACAGGATTAGTGAATCTCCTGACAAAGGCTTCCTTTCTAGGGCAATTGCTCTCGACATATCAAAGGCCTTTGACAAGGTATGGCATAAGGGTCTACTTCACAAGATTTCCAGCTACGGTATTACTTGAAATGTTTTCTCAATCATTAAACCATTTTTCTCCGATAGGCTCATAAGAGTAGTGGTAGATGGACACAAAATCGGAGGCCTGCAATATAAATGCTGGAGTCTCTCAGGGGTCAATCCTGGGCCCAACTCTCTTCCTGATCTACATCAATGACCTCCCTAAACACATACTTAAATCATTCGTTGACATCTATGCTGATGACACGACCATCTACGGCAACACATCAAAGGCTGTAAATGACAAAGTGCTCTCTGATTCTCTCGCCTCTGATCTCGAGCGCGTGGTTCAGTGGGGGAAGATGTGGCTGGTTACCTTTAATGCATCCAAAACCAAACTGCTATCCTTACATCATCAACGCTCTGATCCCCATCTGGAATCAATTGTGATGGATGGCTCTCGTCTGGGTGAGGCCCCGTGTTTTTACAAGCTTCTGGGTTTGACCTTTACTCCTGATCTGAAATGGAACACGTACATCAAGTCTGTTGCCAAGGTCGCTAGAAAGATGGTGGGATCCTTCTACCGCTCCAGAAGATATCTCACTACGGATGCAATTCTCTATCTATATAAAAGCCAAGTACGTCCAAGGATGGAATACTGTTGCCATATCTGGGCAGGAGCTGCTAAAGACAGCCTATCCTGCCTTGACAGAGTACAAAATAGACTTCGTGGTTTAGTGGGGGGTGCCCTTTTCTCTACCCTGCAACCTCTCTCCCACAGAAGAGACGTTGCGAGCCTGTCCTTGTTTTATCGTTATTTCCATGGCAGATGCTCGTCTGAACTCCAATCTCTGGTCCCCCCCTCGCCAATCTTTCACGAAAAACACCCGTCTAGCTGAATCCACTGTGAAAAATTTCCCCCACTCTATATCTGTGCCTAAATCAAAACGCGGATTTCATGAACAAAGCTTCTTTCTTAGAACTGCACGCCTGTGGAACTCTGTTCCGTCTGCCTGCTTCCCTCCGGACTACAAATTGGATATCTTCAAGTCCAATGTTAACAAATTCCTAATGAACCGCCCCCTTAAGTAAACATTTCAGCAAATCTCCTCACTAACGTAATGTACTTGCAATAACCCTTATCCCTGAGTGGCTTCCGAGCCTTGATAAGTGGTGATCACTGTGTAAAAAAAAAAAAAAAGGACGACCGTGGCTACCACCATCAACTGTAGTTTAATTTGTTTTCGAAGGTAGTCCTTTAATGATTCTATTCTGGATCTGTTTCATGCTTCCACATCAAATTAGAGTAAAACTTCAATACATCAAACATCATTGATTGGAAGTTGCATAATCCTAAAATATTTAACCTTCGAATATTAATTAATGATATACATTGTAAGTAAGTAGGGCACATTAATAATTTTTCCTATATTTTACTATTTAAGGTGGTGCTATTGAAAACGTTGTATAGCGTTCAATGTGAGAAAATAAGTTTAAGACTTGTGCTAATTGGATTACAGGGTATCTGTGGCAAGTATAATTCACTTTGACGAAGCCCAGGAATGATCTTGTCTGAATCCACGGCAAATGAATTTTAGAGAAAATGCAGATTGAATGTCAGACATAGGTAGATTGTGTTGGGAGAACTGTTACGTTTTCTGCCTTTGAGTGAATTGCTTTTATAAAGCACAGAACGAAAGAGTGGCTTACATCGACGGTTTATTAATCGATTACTTTCAAAATCTAAATTTAACATCTCAAATCACGTTAAAAAAACGACGTTAACTATTTCTTCAGCGGAAGTCTTCGAGTTATTCAAAATACCAGTTTCAAGGTAAATAAATATTCTTATTCTCAAATAAAACTAAGAATATCATGCCATTTCAAATTCCTTTACTTCATTTTTGATTTAGCGCTTATTTTGTTTTTCACATGTAAAATTTTTCGCTTTAATAGTTATTTGACTTGCAAGATACTCCACTGTACTAAAATATAACTTCACCATAAAACAGATACAATGTAGTTGGGGATACCATTTGATGGACATGTTTTCAATGAGGGTTGACTTCTTCAGATCTAAATTCTGTTAACGTACAAAATTAAATAGAATCAAATAAAACAACGCTGTCGGCTTTATATTTTTTCCTCCACTCCCCATTTATCCCCTAATCATGTTGTGGCTATTCAATAATTCCATACTCAATCAGTTAGGTGTTAAGTTACATTATCTACCATATATGCAGGTTACTAAATTGAAATTCATTTTCCTCGGAGTATTTTTACAAGCTTAACAGTTTTTTGGACTTTATAAAATATTGTTTTTTGTATTTTGACGAAATAATAACAAAAATATAGATACATTTTATAGACTCAACATTTATTTAGATTAGGAAATTGTTTATCTGACTTGGAAATAACAATAATTTTAATGTTTTGGGGGATTTCGGAGTAGGATCTACATAAATTTGATTTGTTTGGTTTGATTCAATTTATAAAACAATCATTCCTGATCATTGTGTGGGCATGTCAATATCCTTGAAACTATGCTTAGTTAAATAATTCGGTTTTAATTAGATACACAGTGTAATAGCGTGTTTAAAAGCTCAACGCAACCTAAAATTAAATATCTCGATGAAACACCGACAAGCTATTAAAATGTGGCTCTAAAACTTAATCTATACCATGAGGAAATATCTACAGCTTGTCTAGAGAACACCGCAAGTAATGGAAATATGTGAACGGAAGTAAAACCAGACTTTCAGATCAAGACCTCTATATGTAATACATTCCACTCATTGATGGGACTTTAAAAATATATCTTAAATATGGAAATTGTTTAACAATGTAAATACCAACTCTCGTATAATGTTCTTCTATTCAATTTTTTTTAATTCATCTATATTTATTTAAAGATCTACCAAAGATGAATTTACGTTAAAAAATATTTGTCGAATTTTACATATTATGTGCATGTGTCAGACTATAAGCAGCCAAATTCCAGTCAACCAAGATGACAGAATTACAATTATTAAACATCGTTCAATGTGTGTTCCAAATTATTAAGTCGTATTAATCTTACTCAATGAGTACTTTTTAATTGAGTCATCTATAAGAGTGCAAACTGATCGTGACTTTATTCCAGAATAAAATTGTGATAAACATTTGAAGGAGGTAATACAATTATAACTGGAATAATAGTGAATTCATGAGAAGTAAATTATAATTTAGTGTTTGAGTTATCCGAAACCATAGGTTTTAATGAGTCATATCCCATTCGCAAACCACATGAGATGAGTATAGAGAACTTATGCAGCGATTTAAATGATATTCTGTTACCGGTAACATCATACATAGTAATAACGTCATTATTACATTTGTAATGAGACCAACTATTAAACATGTATGCTCAGCTCCCTGTAAAACATTTAATTATACACACACACACTCACACACACACACACACACACACACACACACACACACACATATATATATATATATATATATATATATATATATATATGCATGTATATGTATTATTTATGCGCGGAAATCCCGAATGAAAACAAAGAACTAGGTAAGAAAACTATCAGGTAATCATTGTGTTTTTTTTTGCATGACATTAAAACAAGGTTGGGCAATGTATGGTAGTTACGAGGACAAAGTACAATAACTTCGTCGCATCAATTATACCTCTTTTGTGCAAGTGGGCAGCATATTGCTGTTGATTTTCATTGAAACGGAGATTAGTTTTATTCACAGTGTAGATACTCTCTTCATGACTACGCTTGTGTTAATGCCCATACACTTTACCTAACGAATCTATGGATACCACTTGCATGAATTAATTTGTGATGAATGGATCTTACGTTAAATCAATTATTAATTGTATTTCTGAATTTTCAATGTAACTGTTTATTGAACTCTGGAAAACTAATGCATTATTCATCCAGTGATACTTGCAAAAACTCCCCAATGTAATGTGGGTATCGGCATTGAACATCCGTACTCATGTGGACACACAAGAAAAACGTGTTATTAGATAATGAATTGCTTCCTCGCTGACAATGCATTTGATATGTAGATGGGATTCTCTAGATTTAGTAACGTTATTAATAACACGAATTCATACGAATATTCTATTGTTACTAAGTGAGAGGATGAGTCATATCTTTGAAAGCCCTAGTGTTTGTCGGTCGATGATCTGCTTCGGTGTATTAAGCCACAAAATCTTATCAAATACGTCCATTGTTATGCTTGGGAAACAGCAAACGTAATAGCCCCTTTGGACGCAACATTTTATCATTAGCCAGAAAAATGCTACTTCCTAAAATAGCTTCCTATTTCATTTCATCGACAAATGTTGTATTGGTTTTCAAATTATCTTACGCTGATTTGTGTGGAGACGCAATCAGGGAGATCTTCACGGATGCTTTTAATTGACGATTGTTTCTATTAAGTCGCTTAAACTTTCTGTGATATAGTAGCATGTTTAATTAAAATCAGGATAAAAAGGGAATATTCAAAGTATCAATTATTTTAAACAAATTCTTTTATGTAAAAATCCTTTGGTTGAGAGACAACTACATTTGATTTATTCAAATTACTTTGTGGCACTTGGAATGTTGGGTAGTGTTGTTAAACGATTGAAGCGAAGCTGTTTATATCAATATTATTTCTTCAGGAGCAAGAAAGAGAATAGGGGATAGAGAAACAGATGTAAACTCCAGTGTACCAAATTGTACTTAGATACATTATCGACCTGTTTATAATGGAGGCGAATAACCTTCGACTAAGATATGGCCATGCCCTATTACTCAGTAAAGACTCAGGAGATATTTTATATTAAACAACACCATTTGTCCCTGTATATTCATGTCCAATGTTTAAACTTTTGCTATTTATTGTTCTAAGGAGTAACACTTCGCGATCGTAATGGAAATCTTGAGGGGAAAATTCTTTAGAAAGTATAAAAATATGTTTTGTTTTTCCCCGAATAAAATGAATGCGAGTTTCTTTTCTATTGTTACTTTTCCCTCATTTCTGAGTCTAACACATCTCTGTTTATTTGGAATAATATGAAAAGCATAGCGCCTCCAGTTACACTGTGGATGGGCGTGCTTAAGTACCTAACACTTATTTTCATAGGAATAACCTTATTAAGACATGTTATACTTCACAGGGGATACATTTATGTTTTTTTGGATGCGTGCAGAGGTTTCTAAAGTTGGTTTTAAAATTTAACATAAACAATAGGTTTTTGGTGAATGAAATCGTGCAGAAAATGATACTCTTGTGAAGCATTCATTTATATGTAAAAGTTACTGCGTTATGCGAACAATATTTATCTAGATATTTTTGTGTTTCTTTATCATCATCAGATGTGTAATCGCTGTAAAGTCTTGAAAAACTTTGATTCCCAATAATTTTGTTTTTATGTTTTGTTAATATATTATGTCCTATTCTATTTAGTAAACATTTGAAAGTTTAATTTAAGCTAGGATGATCTTGTTCCACTAGACCTGCTATTAATCTATAATATATTTTCTAAGGATTAATCCCATTAGAGTGTGTGCAGTTTCCTAAAATGGTTGTAAATATGAGTGGGTATTATTATTAAATCATGCTGTGATACTTTAAATCTATCATCTGAATTTTCTGCTAGTTCCTTGCCAGAAAGAATATCCCTATTGATTTATGTCAAGGAACGTAAGATAAATTGCTATCCTCAACTTTCCGTGTCATCTTTTATAAGCCACACATATCGCTTAAATTACAATAAGAGAAGAAGGTAAGAACATACATATTTTTTTATATTATTATAAGAAGAATTATTATTAGTAGTAGTTGTATTATCATTATTATTATCATCACTATCACCATTATTATTATTATTATTATTATTATTTGTAGTAGTAGTAATAGTATTCGTAATCGGAGTAAAGTAGTAATATTGGTTTATACCAACGATGTTTTCCTTTTCAGACATATAAAGATTTATGCAAATGATTGAAAAAAAGCTAAAAAAAAAGAATGAATTCGATTAAAAAATACGAAAAAAATCAGTCTTTTGTTGGAATCTTTTTCAAAAGGTTAAAATATTACTTGATCTTATCGGTTCCAGGAATCACTTGCTACATCAAATTATCATGAAAGCCATTGTACGTCGCTATTATTCTGAACAGGTTGCTGAAGGTTTGAATATGATATATTGCCGCTCTCATCAAAATCGACCTCAAACACAGACTTATGAATAAACACATTTTTGTGATTCGAGACCTAGTATATAGAGGACACACTTACAAAGCATGTATCATTAGCAGTGATATATATGTAGCAATGATATATATGTAGATATGATATATATGTAGCTATGATAGAATTTATTTACTAGCGAGGAAGGGCGGGTTTGCCTGGACGTAAAATACGCTTAAAATAGTATTTAAATTTGTCCAGATTTAGTATATATTGTTATAGAGTCGTGATTTTGAAAGTAAAGACAAATATTTGGGTGCCATCAGCGAGAATCGAAATCGAAACTGTAGCATTCAAAGCTGGTGACGTTACAACTGTACCACTGTTGCACGCATATAAACAAATTAAAAATTTAAATTAAAAATAAACTAAGATGAATGTATAAAATGTTTTACGATTTTTCCACTTCTTACCCATTTTGCTAAAACCACGTAAAATAACAGCCCGTGAAAATACAATCATATGAGGCCTGTATTAGAGTTTCGGAAGAGATAGAGTTTTAAATCATGGAAACAGACAAAAGACACACGGACCGATGGACACGCATATAGCCGTTTATATACTAGATTAAATCAGACTCTAGCTGAGCAATGTCCTGATACAAAAACATTGTACTTTTCTCAAGTTTTCTTCTACCGTGTCTCTGTATAACACACTCACACACAGACACACACACACACACTCACACACACACTCACACACACACACACACATATATATATAATAGGTGCGCTAAAAATTATTTCGTCTTTTTACTTTAAGTTGGACGTTAAAAACGACATCATTTTTGCACCAAGCTTTATATATATATATATATATATATATATATATATATATATATATATATATACACATATATATATATGTATGTATTGAAGTATTCACTCCTTTATTTAGCTTGTTTCTTGAGGTCTGCATTGAATTATCTTTTTTAACTATGACTTTTATTTTCTGCGTCTGCAGCTCGATTGTCATCGCTAATTTAATATTACAATATTTTAAAGTGAGAGGAAAACAAAAATCGTTCATTTGAGCAATCAGTAACCAGAAAACTATGCCTTCCATAAACAATTACTTGTAGAAATATTTGCGTAGCAGTGATTCAGTTTTTTGTAAGAATGTCTTTCAGCCATTTGTAAAATATTAAGAGCACGACAACTAGGACGCGGAAGAAATGTTAACACGCAGGTAGGATCTAAGTTCAGGGGTGACTCGTGACTTGAGGTAATGTGTACATCATTTATCACTGATAAAATGTCTACAGGAAATGAAGTCAAACGGTGAAGGGGGTAAATCAAAATTTTAAGAACCGGACATTGAACTGTGACTGTAAAATCCGAACAAAAAAATTAAGATTCTATATTCCAAAGATTTGTCTCAATATTTCCCATTTGTAAGTAGTAACAACGACCTAAATACTAACAAATTTTCGTTGTCTTTATTTCTTTGTATACAACTTAGTTCAAAAGATCCGTTTAGGAAGATCCTTAAAATATAGTAGAGTATTTTCTTATAAAAAATAAGTTTGCTGTTTTTGACGAGCTGAGTGTCTCGCATACTGGCTTTAACCCATGTGATTTGGATGGACACAAAATCAATGTTGATTTTTTAATGTAAACATTGTCCATTGGCAATTATAATTTTTTTTTACATTTAATATAAAACATATTTCTATTATTTAGCGTAATGCTTTGATAGATAAACAATTTATCCTTACCTACAAATAATGACGTCTAAGCATATCGTTTCAGAGCCTTTATAATCACAAATTTCTATAATCTCTGATCTGGCTGTTATGTAGTCCGTATACCAAAATATGACACATAATTGCCATGAGATATATACCTTTAAATTAGAGAGTCAATTACGTCAGATTACATCCTATTGGTTCTCTAGTATTGGAATACACATTAATATAATTGAAAATGCTTGGATAAATTTTTTTTGATTAAAACATACGGTATAGCATGAAGGTTTACTTCACATGATCTCCAGCTACGGTATAGCTGGAAATATCTCCTCAATTATTAAATCGTTTCTCTCTGATAGGTTCATAAGAGTAGTAGTTGATGGGCAGAAATCAGAACCTCACAGTATTAATGCCGGAGTCCCTCGGGGGTCCATTCTAGGTGCAACTCTCTTCCTGATTTGCATTAACTTTGACTTTGACATCTAAATGTTTTAGGTCCAGGTTTTGGACCTGTTCATCGTTCCAAGGGAAACGTTTCCTAGACAACGTTGTAGCATGCGTAACGATATTCCATATCACATCCTTACATCATTCGTAGACATTTATGCTGATGGCACTACCATCTATGGTAGCACATCTGAGCGTAAACGACCAAGTTCTCCCTGATTCTCTCTGTTCTGATCTTGAGCACGTGGTACAATGGGGAAAGCGTGGCTGGTTAATGCATCTAAAACCAAGATTTTATCTTCACATCATCAACGCTCAGATCCCTATCTGACATCAATTGAAACGAATGGCTCTTGTCCTGGGGAGGCCTCATGTTTTGACAACCTTTTGGGTGTGACCTTTACTCCTGATCTGAACTGAGACACATATATCAAATACGTTGCCAAGGCCGGTAGGAAAATAGTGGGATCCTTATATCGATCAAGTGGATATATCACTACTAATGCAATTCTCTGTCTATATAAGAGCATGGTAGTCCATGGATGAAGAACTGGGACCACATCTGGAAGAAACTGCTACAAAGAACTTATCCTGCCTTAATAGAGTTCAAAATAGACTTCGTAGCCTCGTAGGAAATTCTTTTTCTCTTTCCTGTAACCTCTTTTTCACAGAAGAGGTTTTGCGAGCCTGTCTCTGCTTTATCATAATTTTGATGGTAAGCGTTCGACTGAGCCTCAAGCTTTCGCCCTCCCCTCGCCAAATTTTCACAAGAAACACTCGTCTAGCTGAAAACACTATTGATCATTCCCCCCACTCTTTATCTGTGCCTAAACCTAAACGTAGATTCCATGAACAAAGCTCGTTTCTTAGAACTGCACGCCTGTGGAACCGTCTTCCGTTTTTCTGCTTTCCAGCTGACTACAATATGGTTGTCTTCAAGTCCAACGTAAACAAGTTCTTGATAAGCCGTTACACTTAATTAACAAATTTACCGAATTTCCATTACTAACGATAATTATATTGTTGAATTTACTACTTCACACTCTTTAACCTTTATCCTTGAGTGGCCTCTGGTCCTTGATAAGTGGTGATGCCTATGTAAAAAACACGTTGACCTAAATCAAACACCAACTGATGGAACATACTATACGCAAAGAATAGAGAAAATGCAAGACAACCTAATGTTACGTAGCATGCATTCATACTAATATATATATATATATATATTAGTTTTTATAATATATATATATATATGTATATATATATATATACATATATATATATATATATATATATATATACCCTATACATATAATATGAATTCTTTCACAAAAGATGCTTATATTTCTGTTTTTATGGCAGATAGTTGCATATAAGTGACCAATAAACTACTCATTCCGCAATCATATTTTTATTTATTGTTTGTACTTACTGTATATTTTATTATTTCAGTGAGGTTAGTGTTAGGCATTTCAGGGTGATTTAACTTTGTTTGTTATGTATACAGTGAGTGTTATGTGTTGAATTTTCGTCCTGCTTAAACTTCATGTAATTTCCCTTTTTTATTTTACAATTGTTTGCCTGTTGTATTTTTGAATTTTTGTTTATAAAATACAAAACATTAAAATCGATGGCAATGCTTTAGGTAAAGGTTGCAAAATCCAGTAAAACAAATCGAAAAATTGGAAGGTATTCAACGACATTTATATAATTATAAATACACTTTTATTTGGTCATTGCGATGCAGCAAGCAGTAATAAAGTTTATATATATATATATATATATATATATATATATATATATATATATACATATGTATATACATTACAAGGTGGTTCCCACTTATCAAGGCCCGGAAGCCACTCAGGGATAAGGGTTATTGTAAGTACAGTACGTTAGTGCGGATATTTAATAAAGTTTCTACTTAAGGGGGTGATTCATCAGGAATTTGTTTATGTTGGACTTGAATACACCCAAGATGTAGTTAGGAGGGAGGTAGGCAGACGGAACAGGGTTCCACAGGCATGCAGTATAAGAAAGAAGTTTTGTTCAAAGAATCTACGTTTTGATTTAGGCACAGATAAAGGGCGGGGAACATTTTTGACAGTGGTTTCAGCTAGGCGGGTGTTTTTCGTAAAAGATTGGCGAGGGGGGATTGGAGCTAAAAAGAGCACCTGCCACGGAAATAAGGATAACACAAAGATAGGCTCGCAGCGTCTGTCCTGTGATAGAGAGGTTGCAGGGAAGAGAAAAGGGCATCCCCCACTAAACCACGAAGTCTATTTTGTACTATGTCAAGGCAGGATAGTCTGTTTTTAGCAGTTCCTGCCCAGATATAGCAGCAGTATTCCACTCTTGGACGTACTTGGCTTTTATACAGATAGAGAATTGCATCAGTAGTGAGATATCTTCTGGAGCGGTAGAAGGATCCCACCATCTTTCCAGCGACCTTGGCAACAGACTTGATGTACGTGTTCCATTTCCGATAATTGTGTAAAGGTCAAGCCCATAAAATTGTACAAAACATGGGACTTCTCCTAGACGAGAGCCATCCATTTCAATTGATGTCAGATGGGGATCATATGGGGATGCTGTAAGGATAGTAGTTTGGTTTTAGATGCATTAAAGGTAACCAGGCACGTCTTTCCCCACTGTACCACGCGCTCGAGATCAGAGGAGAGAGAATCAGAGAGCACTTTGTCATTTACAGCCTTTGATGTGTTGCCGTAGATGGTCGTGTCATCAGCATAAATGTCAACGAATGATTTAAGTACGTGCTTAGAGAGATCATTGATGCAGATAAGGAAGAGAGTTGGAGCTAGGATGGACCCCTGGTGGACTCCAGCGTTAATAATTAGGGCCTCTGATTTTTGTCCATCGACCACTACTCATATGAGCCTATGAGAGAGAAATGATTTAATGATTGAGAAAACATTTCCAGATATACCGTAGCTGGAAATCTTGTGAAGTAGCACTTTATGCCATACCTTGTCGAAGGCCTTCGATATGTCAAGAGCAATTGCCCTGGAAAAGAAGCTTTTGTCAAGAAATTCACTAAGTGTATGAGATATAACCGTTAGCACATCTGCGGTAGATCTTGCAGAACGGAAACCATATTGCGTGTCACTAAAAGGTTAATTCTGCTGAGGTGGTTGACTATTTCTCTATTTAATATGGATTCCAGCAACTTACTCATGACAAACAGGAGACTTATTGGCCTGTACTGAGAGGGAGATTACTAATCCCCTGAGTTCTTAAATACAGGGCATACTGATGAGGTTTTCCAGGGTGTTGGAAAGCACTTTACTTAAGGCAACGTTTAAACAGTTCCGTAACTATGGGAGCAAGTTCTGGTTAAAGTTTTTTTAACACAATAATTGGGATGCCGTCAGTGTCAGTAGCTTTACTGGAATCAAGGTATTTGATTAACTTGGCGACCTCATGCACAGATATTTGTATGTTACCTAGCGTGTTCTGTGTTATAGGAGGAAATATGGGGAGTGGATGGCCTTCGTCGCATAGGGTAGAATTAGCCGCAAAGTTCTTCGCAAATAGTTCGGCCTTGTCTGAAGCTGACGAGATGACTTCTGATCCATTGATAATCGTTGGGATAGAACGGACACTTCTGTTCAGGATCCTATTTGTTATTTGCCAAAACATATTCGGGATCCTATTTGTTATTTGCCAATATATATATATATATATATATATATATATATATATATATATATATATATATGTGTGTGTGTGTGTGTGTGTGTGTGTGTGTGTGTGTGTATAACTCAAATGACCTTGTAACCGGCATTGAAACCCAACATCCGGTTAACGACTTCCGGTTGCGCATGCGTACATACATAAAATATGAACGCGACAATAAAACGTATTGTTTAACTGTGTACGTTTTCAGCATCCCAATTGTTTTTTTTTCGCGTTTAAATTATCCAAATAAACAATTGCCTATATTTTCTGCATCGTTCCTTTCCGTATTATGTTTAACTTATTACAAATGCATCTACTTTAAAACGTTGCCACCTTAAGAGCATTTTACAATGGCTTTAAACCACCGCCTTCCTATTTAATAATTTATTCTTCATATTTTTTATACACCTTTCTTTAAAAAATACATTCATCCATGTACTTCTATACCAGCAACATAAATAAATAACCTGGAAAATATGTTTTTTTTTTAATTTGCGTTACAATTAAATAATCAAGGCGACAATAAAACAGGTTGTTTTACTGTGTGTGATTCAGCGTCCCAATTGTTTTTTTTCGCGTTTAAATAAACAGATATATCAAAATTTGAATTAAACTTTAAGTATTATGGTATCTGTTCAGTGCACATTTACCTATAAGTATGGCAAAATAATATAATTCAATGGCTGTAAGTATTTTTTTAAGTAAACTATTATAAACAGAACGACTCATAGAAATTCATATATCTTCTCTCTTTCATTTTTATATACTTTCATAGAAATGTTTCTGTTAGGTCACAAAAAACTGATTTCTTTACGTCACACGTGTCCGGGTCATACATTAGTTCTATAGCTAATATAACATACTGACAATTGGGCACGGGTTGTTTAGTATATATATATATATATATATATATATATATATATATATATATATATATATATATATATATAACGAAGAGTGCTTCCTATATAATATATCATAAGACATAACTCCAACTACTCTTACGATGTTTTCGGATTTAAGAAATAATTACCATATTCTTTTTATTCTCTTTTTAAGTTTATGAGTTCTTTTTTTTTCTGATGTGTCAAGGCAGAAAATATTTACAAAACATAATAATTATATGATAGTTTCTATTCTGCGTAACATGCGCTGTAAATAATTGCACATTTAAACACGCTGGAAAAAATCAATGGACAAATGAACAACACTTTGTAATTTATAATATAGACATTTTGTAATTTCTATGTATTTGTTTTTACTTATTTAAAACATATCCCTCCTCATAAAGAAAGAGCATGTGTATACGTAAAATGTGACCTATTAATGAACATTCATATATATATATATATATATATATATATATATATATATATGTATATTCCAGAGACTGCCATTAAAATACGTACAGGTAAACAAGCGAATATGCTAACGGTAATAACATGTAGTAATTGTTACCGCATAAATAATAAGTGTAAAGACCTGTCCAAAATTGTTACATTTCATTCTGATGATGGCAGATTCGTCAATAATTTTGACATTTATTAAATTTCAAAAATAACATTTTTTTGTAATTTCTAAACATTAACACTTGTTGTTGAAAATAGAAAAACACACACAGCTGGTTATAAAATTATGTCGTTTTTTTTATAAATACAAGCCTTTAGTTTCCAATACCAGATTTACAAATCTAATAGCGGCGTGACAGAATTGTTGGGTCATCCGCTATCACCTCTCTCGTGTCGTTGTGTCGACTCTCTCTATCCTCTAGTTGCATTTTTTTTATTGAGCCCATATGACGACGGCATTTCGATCTGTATTGATTTAAATAATGTGGTCACTCGCTGACCAGGGATTTGCGTTCTATAATTTGACTTCCTTTTGACATCTTCACCTGGGTTTTGCAAAACTTGTGACCAAATGTTTTTGAACTTAGGAATGTCCCGCACGTGACTCATTTCTAGTCAGATTTATTGTTTTATCTCACCTCCGAGGACCTGCATAGTAACCACCAGGTTAATTACACTTTTTACTAGATCTTTTATTTTTTATTATCTGGTTTCTTGTTGGAATTTTTGCCATCATTGCTCATTGTCATTTTCAAACCAATCCAAATTTTCCTCCCTGATCTTAATCCGCTGTGATCATTACCTAACGTAACCACCTCGTCTATCAGTATTGTCATGGTGGTTTGAGGATTCTAGAGCCGTGGTTCTCAATCTTTTTTTTTACTCATGGACACGTTTATTCTTCTTTTTATCTTGGTGGACCCCTTCATGACTATTGGTCATAAGACAATCTTCTATTGTTCACTAATATAATTTTTGAGATTTTAATAATCTAAGAAATAATATACAATTAAGTTTTATTTTTTAAAGAAAAATAATTTAATGCAAATAAAGTATTCTACAACAACTATAATAATTATGATAATTTTGTTATGTTTTGTCTGTGGACCCCCAGAAATATTCCATGAGCCCTTGGGGTCAATGTGGACCCCGGTTGAGACCCACTGTTTTAGACAAAAGTAGAAATTTCCTCGCAATGACAGTATTAAAGTAATCGCGTAAGTTTATCTAGCTATTTTTAAATGATTCGTGACTCTTATCTCAAAACGCTAGCTTTCGTGATTTTTGAGAATGTGCAATTTTGTAATAAAGAGCGGTATGTCCGCCATCCTTCACTTTTCAAATGCCCTTCAATTTATTGCATTTTCCGAGATGGTATTTATGTTCGTCTTTTTGCAGGAAATTATACTCTTAATTATTCTGCTCATTTTCTTCCGGATCATTCTCTAAAAAACTCATCTGTCCCTTAATTATGTAATTATCACTCCAAAGATAAGAACTTGTGTTGTTGCTTGTCTTGATCAATCTACGACTTCCGGTGCTGATTCAAGTTATCTTGTTGTTCAGAAACTGTGTATTTAAACTTATATCTGTTCCAAATTATTCAACGTTGTTTGTCTCTGTATTGCTTTCATTCTTGTTGAAATGAGTTCCCAGTTGCCCTTATCTTTAAAATTGCTTGTAATCAATCTAGCCAAACTAACTGTCTTACGGTTAGACTTCTCTCTTTTATTAAAAATGTTTTTGGAGGGTTGATCAAAGGCCATGACTTCTGATTACTATGACTTTCGTAATTTTCTCTAACAGCCGTTGCAACTGAATGGCTAAATAAAGTAAAGCTAATTCAATTAAACTTTGTATTTCGAAAACCTTCAACAGAGTGTAGCATTATAGACTTAAACATAAAACTAGAGGTTATGCCATTAATTGTAAATTTCCTGCTATTTATAAGTTTTTTTTGTTTCTTATAGAAGCTCGCAAGATGCCGTGGGTGGTGTACCTTTATATTTCTATATTAATTCCAGACCTACCTGAATCTTATATATTTTTAATGATCCTCAGAATATATTATTCCGAAAATATTATAACTATTTTCTATTCTGGTATAGCCTGACGCTCATTTGCCTGTATAAGTTTAAGTATAAAGCTAACTTCGGGGTTCAATTATGATTAGCTGTGGTTTAAAGTAGGAAATTGCTGATTTTGTTTAATTTTATTAAAATACAGCTTATGCCATTGAATTATAGATGTGTATGTATTTTCTAGAAATTCTTTAAGGAGGCTCTGTGCTCGATATGAAATCAAATCTAAATCTAATTCCTCCTTTATCAAATCATTTTTAGGTTCATCATATGACGTCGTGTGAAAATCGCATCGTACGGGCTGCTCCCAAATAGTCGGAAAATCTACTATATACTTGATCGGATACTATTTGTAACTTTTGTGACTGGTCACAGGTCGCCTAGTGTGATAAAATATGGGTTGGCCCTGGTTATTCAAAGTTCCTTCAAAGGGTCAATCCAGTTTTGACAATTTCCTTATACGTTAAAATTGTATATTTATTATGTTCTAAATATATCTGGCTATGGATCCTCAACTCTGACCTGTAAGTCCGACCACTTTGTGTGATTTGATTCATGACATAATGTCAAAGTTTTGATGAACAGTCACTGTCCACCAACGGCGATGTTGTTAATTCGTTACGTCTACAGTCCAGTGGTAAAATAGACCTCACCAAACAAATACTTCAAATTAAATGAACAAGATTCTATATATTCAAATACATATGTACGGTGTCGATGAATAAAATAAACTAACAAGATTTATATAAACTGAGATTTAGTATCTAAACTAAAATGAAAATAAGAAAAAAATTTCTCAACTTTTTAAATTCAACCTTCCACTACAGTTAGCAACTCATTGCAGTAATTTACTAGGGGATTTAGAGAGTGGGTCAATTCTCTCTTTTCTCCCTTCCTACTATGCATCAAGTAAGACATTCAATACTATGTACATTTGTTTTCTTTTTTACGTTTAGTTTTCTTCCATTTATTAGCTATTTGATCCCCGCTTTTTCAATTATTTTCGATTCTCTTATATGGCAGACATTAATTAATTCTAAGATGTGAACGTACGATCACTGTTGGTCGACTCGCTTTCATTAATCGTGTTTAGTATCGATTAGTACAATATAATCTCTTATTGTAAATCAGTGTCCTTTAAGCAACATGATCTTTTCGTACATATTCATAAGTTTATAATTTTTCTCTTCGTAATAAATCCAGAGTTAAATTAGTTATTCTTATGCTTAAAAATAGAAGAATGGTTAAGGGAACACCCACTGTTCTCTTGTACTCTTTTCCGGTTTTCTCGTAGATTCTGTTGGTAATCCTGTGTTTATATCCCTCCCCAATTATGAGGCCGTCCTGTCTGGTTAGACCTTTCAAAGTTTTTTTTTCAACTCTCAATATTCGCGCTTGCAGGCCGTTTAATAGTAGATTTGTAGTTGGGTCTGGAACAGTCAACAGCTAGTCAATAGCAGAGAACGGGGTCACGTACGGATATCATGCCACAATATATAATAGTCGTTCTTCTTTCTGCTTTTCGTAAAGTAGGTTCTATATTAAGCTGGTGAATTTCTATCCCATTGTAACTGCTGGATAACGTGCAGAAATATATATATATATATATATATATATATATATATATATATATTTCATTGGCTTCTTTTCGGTAACTGCTCTCTCTCTCTCTCTCTCACACACACAGGCGTGATGTTGCTAATCTTTCTCTCTTTTATGAATAATGCGTTTTTAATATATTGTCTGATTTATTCCCTGTTACCTTTGTTACAGCTCGTTTGACTCGTTGTCTAGGGATTTCTATCAATTTGATGTTTTATCTTCCTCATAGCAATTTACTCTACCTAGAGATCCCTCATCCGGCATTATCCGAGGCATCCCTTAGGTCCACAACGGAACATTCTCTGTTTAAAAGAAAGTATTTAAGGTTATGTGCGATAGTCCTCACGTCGACACTGCACAAACACTGATCGCCTGCACATTGACTAACTCATGCAAATTGTTCTGTGTTTTGGCAATCTTCGCTCGGGCTCAGTTGAGTATTACCTCCTCATTTCGGGGGGTTTCATAGTCTGCTGGGGATTCTTTTTATGTGCCTTGTTGTTTTATTTTACTGATTTATTAAAAAAATGCAGACTGAAAAGACGCTGTTGTTTTTCGTACAAGACTTATGATACTGGCAAAACGCTTGCGAGACGTTAGTCGGTGCAGATACTAGTGTCCGGTTAGGAAATTGCGATTTTAGTCCATCTGATTACATCGCACTAACTTCGCTATTGCATCTCGAGAGATTCGTTGTGGAGTGATTCACGACATTTTATGGAGAGGTGACAGATTAGTCGATTAATGCTTGTCAGTAATCGTCCGTGCCTTGTTGGGTTCAACGTCGACCTTTGCAGCATAAACAAAACTGCGCACTATTCTGTGGTCGAGCAACAAAGATGTGTGTAACCGCTTGTCAAAGCTGTTTCGATAACTCATTATAATATAACTTCTTATTCAAGTTATTTCTTTTTTAAAACTTCTAAGATTGTGGGCACCTTTTCCTACTTATTGTTTTACCCCTATATAAAATATTGGTCTTTCAGTAGTCAGCTTTCGTTCTTGTTTGCTTTTAGCATAAAATAACATGACGCGTAGTCTGCGGCACGATCCATAAAATAAGTTTATAAAATATTTACAATTACAAAAGTATTAAAATACTAAACTTATATAAGATATCGATAAAATAGAAATGAAAAAGGGAATAATATTTATAATCGATAAAATGCTTTACTGAGACAAGATATGTGCGCGTGCGTAGACAATTAAATTCAGAGCAACGACTACACTGCCCTTACCACGCGAATTGGATCTGTAAAGAAATCATCTATATATATATATATAAAAAGCTGGCCGAAGTCAAGAAAAATGTGTATTGCTCTATTTGCAAGAAATGTTCCAGTAGTTTTTAAATAAGCGACATTTCAATGTATTTTTCTATTTACTAATCTGTCGATGCCCTGTGAACATAATGTTTTTATTCGTAGTATTTTGTCTGACCTACACCAACTCCTACAAATCTGTCTTACGCAAAACATATTTCTTAGATGTTGAAATCATATAGTCGGTACAATTAACATGATTATAGCAAAACTCAAACCAAAAAGTATATGTTGGGTGGAATTGTGTATAACTGATAATCCTACTGGAAAATTTTTATAGCATACACACACGCACGCATATATATATATATATATATATATATATATATATATAAAGTATGTATATTATATTAAAAAAGATATTACTGCTAAATTCAGGGTTTCCTTTAAAATGATATTTCTTCTCCTGAGAAAAAACTACGCATAGTCTTAGATATTATATTTGAATAACTGAATCCTCTACCAGAAAATGAGCATTCCAGTTTATTGAACCGTAGAATATAATTATGAAGATCGTATAACTTGCTGTCAGTTTAAAATGAATAAAAAAAACGCCAATAAATGCTTGATGGAATTTTGAATTCATGGACAAATTGTCGAAATAACTCAGGCAGATAATAATTATTTTTTTCTCTTTTAACTAAAATTAAACTTCTGCATCGATGAGATTCTGCTTCTGATCTTAACTTTTGCTTCATAATTATTTAATTAATTGTTAATTGCTACTCTTTGGATTCTTTGGCGCTCAAAGTTGAAAGCTAAAAATATCTTTTAATTATGAATACCTTATGACAAAGAAATAGTAATATTACGCTTCGTCTTTTTTTAACATTCTATTACTCTCTATCATTCATTCTTTGTTTTATTGTGCTTTATTACTAGCATGAGTACTCGGCGTTGCCTGGGTGTTTGGAGGTGTATGCTGAGCAAAAATAAAAACAAAAAACAAACTTCGTATATCAAACTTCGAGTCTGTAGACTAAAATTGACAGAGTTATTGCGTAGAGAAATATGAACAGGCACACAGACAGACACAGACACACAGACGCGTTCACTTTTATAGATATATAGATAGACTATTTTATGCTCATATAAAGTCGACGAAATGTCAATAAATTATGATAATGTTTATTGTTATATAAAAATAGTACACATTACTCTATTTTTTAAATATCTTTTTGCATTTTTGCATATTTTCAGTGAAAGTAAATTTTTATGGAAATTTTATTGTAGCGTAGTTGCATTATTTCTTGGCGAATAGTAAAATACTTATGATTTCTAAGATAAGTAATATTTATCAAAGATTTCTCTCATTTTTACTTTAGTTGAAGTTCTCAAGAAATCAAAGGACCTTTTCCTTCGGCTTACACTTGATCTTTATTTGAAATACATAGATATTCGAATAATCGATTTTAGTTCTTAAAGTCTGAAACACTAAGTTACTTAAAACGTTGGGAATATAATTTTGCTTTCCTCAATTGACCATTTAAATAAGTTACAATATAGTTTTCTTGTGATCTCTTAGTCTTGCTTGATTCCAGGAAAAATTCCCTTTATCTAGTTGAGTGTTCAGCATCTTGCTGTTATGTTAGCTAACATCTCTTGGAGAAATCGCATCGTTCCTTTATAGAATAACTATTACAGTTAGCAATACGGTGGAATTTTTATTTTGTTGGTGAATACCATGTGGTTTTGAATTTTTAGTGAGAGATTACTTGTAGAAAAAGTATTCTCATGTCAGGTTTTTATGACCAATCCCTGTACAGAAAGAACTTAGACACTCAAAGATAATGTCTAGTAGACATCCATGGTTTCTACATGCAGATTATTATCATCTGCTATTAGTGATAAATATATTTTTATACTCAGAAAGTGATTGGTGACACATGATACAATCATCAAGTTTTCTATCGTGGCCAAAATGTGAAGTGATTACAAGATTTCATTATTGTACTAATGAACAGAAATTCTAATACTACTGTGCGCATTTCATCAGCAACATGAATCTTTTCGACAGTGATAAGAAAATGCAAAATTTGCAACTGCACCATCGAATGAATAAAAGAATTAATAAATATTTAATGGCATGAATATTTTAAAGGACAAAAAGTAGAAAAGTGATGTAGAAACTAGAGAGATTATTTCATACAGGAATTACCCCTTAGCAATGCCCGGAGCCACTCGAGGATAAATGTTAATGGGTATACATTAGTCAATATGATTATAGCATAGTAACATAACTAGTGGGAATCTTGTAAATTGGATTACTTAAGGGGGCAGCTCATCAAGAACTTGTTTACGTTGGACTTGAAGACCATCAGATTGTAGTCAGCTGGAAAGCAGGCAATCAGAAGAGGGTTCCACTGGTGTACAGGTTTAAGACAGAAGGTTTGTTCATGGCATCTGCATTTAGGTGTACGCACAGATAAAGAGTGTGGAAAAGTAAGAGAAAGAGATGATAATGAATATGTATTTCAAGGAATACATTTAGGATCAGTACTAGTTATCAATATGACACACTTGTGAGAGATCAGTTCCTTCATTAGTTTCCTGAGAATCTAAACTATTTTCGAGGGCTGCTTTGGGTAGGATCAGTATTAGTTGGTGTGACAGAAACAGAAACTAAATAGACAGAAAACGGAATAACATTAACATTTTCTTATACGTAGCACTAAATCTTATTTGTTGCGATGTAAAGCATATTATCTGAATTGGAACTAAGGCGACTGCGACAAGGGAAATCGCGTAAAAAGATCTGCTTCGTTTTTCAAACCTATAACGATATGCGCTGGACTATGGCTCATTCTATAACCCTAAATGTTAGGTTTGTTGAGGGATGTTGCTTGTGATGAAATGGAAAGTATATATGAACCTGGTATTATTTATCGCCAGGTATCCATGTAATTTAATCTTGTCATAGGCTTAATCGTGTCAAATATTTATTACACATTTTTGCACATATACTAATCAGCCAAGTTGGGTCAGTATTGGATATATTTATTGAATGTATTATTGTTTATCCCTGGTAATATTTGATAATTATGTATTTCTAAGCGTGCGTTTGCATGAGATAAATGTCATAAAGGCGAATAGATTTAGGGAAAGCCTGAAGAATCCTAGCGTGGATGAAACGCGGAATATTCTGTGTAGCTTAATCGGCATATATATTTTATAACTTACTATATATATAAATATATATATATATATATATATATATATATATATATATATATATATAAGTAGGGAAATGGTCGTTCATTGAAAATTTTCATTTTTATGTACACAAATGCCTAAAAATACATATTTAGATATATTTTATTTATAAAGATACTTATTTCCGAAAATAATAATAAACATATCTGTTTTAAATATATATTGATGTATATATTCATTTTTACCTGGCTTAATAAGTATTCATATAATTCAATTTGAACGTGATACAATGCGCATTTTTATACATTTATCTTTATAATATTCTTATATGATCTAGTAATGTTATAGTAACTTTGCTTAATTCTAAATATATTGCCATAACATTCTGTAATTGGCACTTCTAATTATGTCAAAACGTACATAAATATCTAATACACGAAAACAATTATTATTTCATTTTAGAAAGAATAGAAAAGTTACAGCACAATTTATAAAATCCTGATTATTTATTTAACTACAAGTATTTCGTTTATTTTTAGGTTTAAACTCGTAATAGCGTTGGAAACCAAAAACAAACAGGTAGTCCAATAGGAATTTCTCTCCGATCAACAACGACATTATGCCGACGGATTATCCGAAATCCATAAGTTACCCGGAATTAGCAACATACACTATTTCACGCATCATGCATTAAAGTATCTTAACGTGCAATAAGTAATGAACTGAACACGGACGGTCTTAAATAACGCCCCCTTAATCAGACCCCCTCTTCGTTTAAAAGACACAGCGATACAAGGCTAAAATTCATAAGAGACCATAAGGGTTTTAAATGTAGGCAATCAGAAAATGTACTATCGACAGTTTAACATAACATGAAGTTTTCTGTGCATAATTATCGAAATAATGCGTGGATGTAAGTCTGTGACGCCTATTACAAAAATAAAACGCTGCATAATCTAACATTTAGTAATAGCAGTGTCATTATCTTGTGCTGTTTTTTTTTTCGTTAAAGAGGTTGGTAAACTATCAATAATAGACATTAAGGTAGATGCTGGCATATACGAGGAAATACTGCAAAATTATTTAATGGCTTCTGTTGAGAAACATCTGCTACCTCTTAGTTGGATTTATCAGCATGATAATAATCCTTAGCATGTTTCTTCAACGAAAGAGTTTAGTTAAAATTACGTTGAATGGCCAAAGCAGTCTACAGATTTGAATCTTATTGAAGATTTATCGTGATATATAAACATTCAAAGTAGAAAACGAGTACTTATAAATATAAATACTTTTCATCCAAGCAGGGTAAATGAAATACTTCTGGTTGTGTGCAATTCTTTAGTTGTGAAAGACAGGAAGGGATTAGTAGAACACGATAACAAGTATTGCATTAAGATAATATTCTGGTTTTAGTTTGTATAAATAACTTTTTCCAAAATACAATGTAATAGCATGTATTACATGTTGTCATAAATAAATTAAACCCATTATTTTATAATAGAAACTATCTATGTCAATAACAGATATGTGTGATTTTGTCTTTGCTTAGGCTTTTACATACATAAAGATGCAGTTCCTTTAAATGTACAAACATTTGTTCTCTCAGTGTGTATATATATATATATATATATATATATATATATATATATATATATATATTAGAATCTCGTTTTGTTTGCATATTTCGATGCGGGAGTGTACGTGAAGTACACATGACGTGCACTAATACTGTTTTTTTTTCTAAAACTTCAACGCTTCTCTTTTCCAACTAAGATTTTCTGCAGGATTGTAATTTATTAATTTGATTCTTGCCAGTTTGAGTAATACGTCTTGTAAGTACTGAATTTTGAATAATGTCACGACCGAAATGCGTCTGCACTTAACCTAACTATTTATTCCGTTGATAAAATGTGGATGCCTATGTGTAGCGTATTACATATATTAATATAAGATATAAAACTCTCCAATAGAGAATTAATAGATATTTTTGAATATGTGTTGTAAATATATAAAATACTGTAAAATTATTTGCACGAAAGTGCAAATAACCAGATCTGGACAAACTTTGAGCAATTACTGCATGTTTTATTTTATGGGTTGCAATTTCCCTAAAAAAACATGCATTTCACTTGAGGAAACAAGGGATGTTTTAAATTGAATGATGATACCACGGAGAACCCATCAATGTAATTGAAAGCTTTAAATTTGCATCTTATTAGACAGTTGAAACGTTGAACAAGAAAAACGACATCAAGAGAAGGAAGGGTAATGAACAGGAAATACATTAAAGTCATGAAGAATGCTAAATCAACGTACACAGTGACACGTACAGCATCCCACATTAAAAATGTACTACACATTACATTCACATATGTACATACACACACACACACACACACTCTCTCTCCCTCTCTCTCTCTCTCTATATATATATATATATATATATATATATATATATATATCAACAGGCAGTAAGTTCGCCGTATGATAGATAGCTAGTAAATCTTAACATGATATGTAAAAGTCAGGACTCATCCATATCATATACATAATTAAAAAAAAAACTTATTTATGTTTATTTTATATGTTACACTGTTGTTTAACAAAATAAAATAATTCTGATTAGAAATACTACTAATATGTGCTAATCAGAACCGTCACCTCATTAAAATAACAACCGAATTAATACAAAAATCTTAGAAAAAACAAAGGGTTTCTTATCCTGTCAAAATGAGATGTTTATACTAAATTATACTATGAAGTAGTTAGGTTAATTGTTTTTATTATTATTCACACCCACACCCACACCCATTTATATATATATATATATATATATATATATATATATATATATATATATATATATATATATACCCGTTCACGTACACTTTTTCATAATAAAGCTAGATGGAATCGAGCAATTGCAAATGTCCGTGGCTGATGTAATTGCTCGATTCCATCTAATTCTGGGTTCTAGCTTTATCGTGAAAAAGTGTATCTGAACGTGTATTTATATAAATAAATAAATAAATATATATATATATATTTATATATATATAAATATATATATATATTTATATATATATATATATATATATATATATATATATATATATATATCCTCTTAATGTCGAATATATGTAGAAAAAAGCGGTTCATCCTGCGTAGATACGTGATGTCCCTCAACAAATAGGTTTTTCCGAAATTGTCTCGGTGAAGTCGGCTGATTTCCGTTAATGTTCGTAGATGTGATATCTACCGCCTGCATATCAGCAGTAACTATCTTAGTTGTATAAAACGCGCTACTTGTCACATAGTATGTAGAATGTAGAACTGGATGAAAATATAAATTAAAATCGAGGCATAGCCAATGGATTGCGCCGTACACCATATGGTTAGGGCGTCCATATTGCACACTTCATACGGGCGACGACCTGGGTTCGCGCGTCTGTCGGAGCACATCACTGATGAGATGCAGTACATCGAAACCCATTTTGAGTCTGCCGTTGTCCGTTGTCGATGCAATTGCTCGATTTCATCTAATTCTGTGTTCTAGCTTTACCATGAAAAAGTGTATGTGAACGGATATATATATATATATATCCTCTTAATGTCTTATATATACATATACATATATATATATATATATATATATATATGCGTTAACCCCTTATTACATTTTCCGAAATAAAATAAACACACAAACAATGCATAAATACATACATTTCCGCTGGATTAAACGGCAAAAAAGGTACTTCAACAAAACCATACAACGGGAAAAATAAACATTTATACAGACCTGAACGGCAATATATATATATATATATATATATATATATATATATATATATATATATATATATATATATATATATACAGAGAGAGAGAGAGAGAGAGAGAGGGAGAGAGAGAGACAAAGAAAGTGGCAGAAACATTGGAGCTCATGCACAGATAATAAAATAATCAAGGTGATACCAAACATCAGAATAGAAGATACAGAAAGGATTCTAAGAAAAAAAGGGTGTAATAACTAAATTATGAATAAGTCACACCCGTGTAACTCACTCACATCTCATAAAAGGAGAAGGTATGCCTACATGCACAACGTATCATGAGCTTTATACAGTATACCATATACCGACGCGATGTGTGGATAGTAAACAGGTCCGAATGAAGCATTCTCACGCGAATAGACTAAAGAAGATATTTAATAAAACCGGAAAGAAAATTTTATTTACCTCTTTAAATACGTATAATATATGACAAAATATAACAAAAGATACCACAAGAAATACCAAACACAGTTAACCAACATCTAACATTGCAATTAGTATTACAACATTAAATGACGCAAACGTGGTTGATATACCGTAAAACAAAAGGAACAAAATAACAAAACAAAACTAATCAAGATGAAATCTCGATAACTGATAAATATAATAATACTAATAATAATAATAATAATAATAATAATAATAATATATATATATATATATATATTAGCATTTCAGCCCGGCGTTGTCCGGGTGTTTGGGTATGTATGTTGAGCCAAAAAAAAAGTGGTAGTACGAAGGCAGGCTCGAACCCGTACCGCAAAGAGGAAAAGGACGGTGTAAAACCTAACGTTTATGCTGTTACAACCACCGCCAAACCGGAAGCGAACTTTTTAAAATTAAGGCTAGACAATCAAAAGGAGAGGATAACTTTAAAAAATATCGTCGAAAAAAGTGACCCCCCCCCGTAGAAAAGTGCCTAGTTGAAGAGGGAAAAAATTTTTTTTTTAGCCAATTTTTCGATATTTGTCGTATGAAAGGTCGAACTTTAAAACAATACTGATCTTGGTAAATTCCGTCGCCTCTATTGAAAGGTTAAGGCAGATATGCAAACACACATACATACATACATTTATATATTAGTAACTAAAAATTTTCGACCACAACCGATGAAAAAGCTTGCACTATCTCTGAATACCCTTTATGTAAAATTTCCAATATTTAGACCAGGAATTGTCTGAGTAATTTGGAAAAGACCGCAGAGGTACATTTTTTAAAACTTTCACCCCCTTAAAATTTATTTTTTGGGGCTAAAATCAAGTTATTAAGTTAGATCCATGTCCAAGGAACATATATATAAAATTTCAAGTGCGTAAACCTAAAATTGTCGGAGGAGTTTGGTAGAGTTCTCAAAGGCCAAATCGTTGAACTTTGACCCCTTAATCGCCAATTTCTGGCCAATACCCGATCAGATCAATTTTCCCAAATCTCAGTACTCTGCATATCAACTGTCGAATCTGTAGAAAAAAAATTGACAGAGTTATTGCATAGGGAAATGTACACAGACACACAGAAACACACACGTTCACTTATATATATATATATATAATATATATATATATATATATATATATATATATATATATATATATATATATATATAAAATAACCAAACAAGTAATTTTTATGAAGTCATGTCCCCACAAGATAAAGATTATGTTTCAGTCTTATGTAGGAATACATCTTTGTATTTCTAGTGTGACTAAACCATTTATAAATGTCGCTTTGTCTATTTGCTCTTAGATTGGGAGTGATTAATTGATTAACATTTTGTCTTAGGGCGAAATAAGATTAGGCCAGTTGAATGAAATTAAATATATCAATATATCAAACGGATAGTGACAGATTAATAGGAAAACAATCAATGTTACAAGCAGAGAACGATGAATATACGTGGAATGTTCTTTCGAGTTATTTCCTGAACTACAATGACATTTTGGCTGCAACACACTTAGCAGGAAGAAAAAATATGCGCAGAAAACTTACATATCGGAAAATCTGGAAATACCACTATTACTTCATAAATCTGATGCCAAGGTTGTGCCGTGGCCCGCAAGAAGTCCTGACCCCAATCATATAAAAATGCTTGGGGATAGCTGAAAATATTGTTATAAAGGCAGGCGGTAGAAATTATGTAAGAAATCAAAGTTTGAATCTTAAAGGCATGGGATTATCTCTCTTTGGATCTTCGCCAGAAGTTGATTGGCAGCAAGAAAATCGAATTTGCGAAAAGGTTCTAAAGCAATAGTAGTCGCACCCACTAATGTTGAGTTAATCTTTGTCCATTTCATACAAGACATCTATTGCTTTACATCGTTTTCAACGTAGGTTTTTAGTCACGAATATACAAGGAGCGTTTCAAAAGTTATGCCTTTTATTTTTAACCCGCTTAAATGGATACGAGTTCATTTCAAATTCCATTGTTATGATGACTTGACATTTTTATCTTCCTGCTGTAGATATTGACGGTATGAGACTGACATGCATCAGAATCAGACATGCGGCACGACTGTCTGCCCAACGGCCATTAAGAATGGTTGTGACGATCTAGAAAAATGATTTGCACGCACACACACGCCATCGCACACACACACACACACAAACACACACACACATATATATGTGTATATATATATATATAGAGAGAGAGAGAGAGAGAAAGAGAGAGAAATAGAGAGAGAGTGATAGAAAGCAAATAAGTTATTAGATACACCTGACTACAACTTGGATGTCTTCAAATCCAACATAAACAAATTCCTGACAAACCGCCCCCTTAAGTAAGACACTCTATCAAATCTCCAATACTAATGATTACTACAATACTATCTCATTGATTACTGTACACGCAATAACCCTTATCCCTGAATGGCCTCCGGACCTTGATAAGTGGTGACCCGATGTATAAAATAGAAATATATAAACCGGCTGTTACAACAAACTTTTCGATGTCATAAAATACGCATTCTCATTTAAACTACCAAGGTAATAATTTTGATGTTTTGCAAGTGCATAAATAACAATTAACAAAAACAGGGTTATTATTTCTCCCAAATCCCTCTATTAATCTTAAAGATATTACACAAGAAACAAAACCCCTTTCTTAATTTTATGATTGCTACGTCATTACTCCCCAACTGACTACTCTCGACGAAGAAAGATCAGGTAAACATTCCTACTAAATAGCACTAACATTCAATCGATTGTTTTCATCTTCAAAGTTCCTTGAAAACCTATCAATAGAACGTTTGATAAGTCACGAGAAAACTGTAATAGTTAAAAAAGCTTGGATCAGAAGGTAGCAACAGGTACTTATATTATAGAACTGAAATTGTCAAGAAGAAATGTTTCAACTCAGGCAATATAAAGCTTGACATGGGAAAGAGAAGTATCAGCAATGACAGTTCAAAAAGCAATCAAAGAAAATCTCAAAATAAAACGGTACGTAAGACTAGTGAGACACCGTGTTAACTCTAAGCAGAAAACGAGGAGATTCAAGGTAATAAAAGAATATATGGGATAATACTTCTTTCGTAATATGGTGTTTTACTTTCAAACAATGTACAGTAAATAATAATAATAATAATAATAATAATAATAATATCAATAATAATAATAATAAATATATGATAAATGTGAGAAACTTGCACTTTTCTTTACGTTGAATAAAATAATTCAAAACTTATTTGAAAATGTATTATTTCGTCTTGTTACTTTTATACTATAAACAATTTATTTTTCATTGTGAAATATATAAAAGAGGAAATCGGCATTAAAATATTCTGTAAAAAACAAACTGATAAATTTTACAATACAACATTTACACTCTATTATGAATTTATTTTTAAATACACAAAATCACATAACTTTGATTTGTTAGGTTAAAGAACTCATGCATGTAAAAATATTACAAACATAAACCATTTGTTAACAAGATTTTGCCATTTGAAATGACTGAGACGGCATCGACAACTGTGTATGCGAACTGTACTTATAAATAGACCCCGTTCTAAGCAATAATAAGTGGCAAACTCCTCCTACAGAGCAAGTTGGTATGCTCACTTAACGAGCTGTTTCTTAACTTCACGCATTTGGCATCATAGTAAGCAATTCCTGGACTTTATATTCTTATCAAAATTTAAATATAAAAATGACCAATAATGACGAGAAAGAAATTCTTGTAGTTCCAGCAGTCGGTGTAATATCACACAAGGGTATCACAAACAAAAATAAACGAAAACTTGCGATATTTAATGCCGTAAACTGTGTGATGATTTTAGAAACGATGAGTTTAAAAAAACATCAAGTCTGAACTCCAACAAACTATTTTTGGCTCTCATAAAAGTTAAGCAAGTGTAGTGCTGTCGCCCTAAATTTAACAATGAAGATACTCAAAAGAACGAAGATGTTACAAAGGTTTACAATTTATTAATTCTAATCACACTAAAATGCGAGTTTGTTAATCGATCCTTAGTTTAATTTTAAGTGAGTGTACATTTTATTGTAAGGATTAAAGCAATATATTTTTGTAAAAATTACCTATCACGTATCGTGTTTAGCGAGAAATAAATATCAACGGATACTGCCTAAAGCGATTAAATGTAGTCAGTTCTCATGCCAAATAAATAGTATGAAAGGGGAGGTTCATAAACGTACAAAGCATGGAAGCTTATGATTTCTAAAATGCAGCTACTTCACTTACTATATCCCTGGCGCTTAAATCCAAACGTAGATTCCATGAGCAAAGCTTCTTTCTTAGAACTGCACGCCAGTGGAACTCACTGCCGCTTACCTGTTTCCCACCTGACTTCAACTTAGACGTCTTTAAGTCCAACATAAACACACTTCTGACAAACAAACCGCCCCCTTAAGTAAGACACTCTATCAAAACCCTTAATACTAATGATTACTACAATACTATCTCATTGATTACTGTAAACGCAATAACCCTTATCCCTGAGTGTCCTTCGGGCCTTGATAAGTGGTTACCGCCATGTAAAAAACACACACAAAATAACAATTTAAGCCGAATAACGTAAAATGTTGCGATGAAATCATGTTATAATTCTGATTATCACTACACGTTATCTTAAAATAATGAAAACATTGAATGGAATAATAAAGTTATTAGCCTAATGTCAAGGCAATTAAATAAAACAGTAACACATCAGTGCATTATTTAATGTAATGCATGCAAATGGCAGAGCATGTCTTCTACATTGAGCCACTCTAATATTGCTGATGTAAATATTGATGACGATGGGGACTGACATGGATTTTATTAAGAAAATATTAATTTAAATTAATTTGTTCTATATTATCTTTTACTTAAAATAGTTCCAGGGATATCATTAATATATATTTAACGGGTAAATTACGTTCCCTTAAAAAACTATGTGCAAATAGTAATTACTATGATATTCATATATAATACAAAAGAAAATGAAGTCGATGAAGGTAAACTGATAGTCTACTTTTGTTGTATTCTGCATAACCTCTTGTTAAGCACCCCTTACCTAAACCGAATCTCTTAAATAAATGACAGTACAATAAAAAACGCTTAAACCAGGACAAAACTCAAACAAAACCAATTTGCCTCCTCTCTTGAGGCTTGCATTTTATATAGACTTTTGAGCGCATTTCTTTGTCATAAAAGTCTATAACAAAATAACTTTACCATACGATAACGATTCAAACAGTGGTTAGTAGTTTACCGAATACGGAGAAATCCAAAATTATTTAATTTTAAACTATTTACGTAATATATAGAGACACCTGAAAGACATGGAAACTAATGTTGATAAGATTCGCTACATTAATTTGTTTTTTAAGAAGATTTGTTAATATACTAACTAGAATAGAAGTCAAACAGTGTTTACCAAAAAAACTATTTTATATTCAAGCACAAGTAAGAGTAATGAAAACTTATTTTATTAAAAAGGGCAATTAAGAGTCACAAAAACCAATTTAATAATTTAACGCATTTATAATTAACAAAAACATATTTTATAATAAAGCCCAATTAAAGTAACAAAAACTACGTTCATAATTAAACCCAATTAAAAATAACAAAATCTTATTTCATATTTAAGCGCAATTTTGAGTACCACAAATCAATTTAATGATAAATTTAAAGCCACAAAAACTTATATCATCACTTATCAAAATTAAGTGAAAAAATTATTTCATAATGAAGCACACTTAAAAATAACAAAAACTTAATGCATAATTAAGCGCAACAAGACTAACAAAAACATATTTCATAGTTAAGCGCAATTAAGAGTAATAAAACTAATTTCATAAGTACGCGCATTTAAAGGTAACATAAATTGTTTTAAATTAATTGCAATTTAGATTTAGAAAAAAACCTATTTAATAATTAATCACAATTAAGAGAAACGGAAAATCTTATAATTAAGTGCAGTTATAGGAAACAAGCTATTTAATAATTATACGCAAATAAATTGAAACCATCTTTATTTCATAAATAAGCGCAATTAATATTAAAAAAAGTCATTCCATAATAAAGATTAACAAAAAACTATTTCATAATTAAACGTAATTAAGAGCAACATGAACCTATTTTTTAATACTGCGTAATTGAAAGGAAGAAACACTTATTTTACAATTATTCGACATTTTGTGTACACCACCCTAGTTTATAAATAAGCGGAATGGAAACTAACAAAAATAAATTCATAATTAAGCGCAATTTAGTGTTAAAAATATTATTCCATATTTAAGCATATTTAATGCTCGAAAAAACTATTTCATAATGAATTTAAATGGAGGTTAACTAAAACTTATTTTATAGAAAGTGTTACATATAGGGGGTTCATTGAAAGAGAGTCTTAGAAAGAGATGCTTAGAAAGAGTCTTATTAGAGTGTTTAAGAGGAATGTTGAAAGACTCAGAGAGAGATTGTTAATTTTATTGTAAGATACTTAGAGAGATTGATGTTGTTGTAAGAGAGATTGTTCATGTTATTATTCTTATATATTAAATGTTCATACTTTTTATGTGTAGAATGGAAGAGAAGGAGAGGAAGCTCTTTGAATGATGAGATAGTGTTAACTGTTCAGACATTGTGTAGACATGAAATATTGATGTCACGACATTTTATAACACAGACATATAATAATAATGAAATTTACCTTTTTGTAGGAATTACAAACACAAGACGACGTTCTACAAAAATACAGTTGAGTTTATTCTTAACACGACCGGCCGTGATTTCCATCATCAAGAATTCAAAGCTTCACATTCTAAGTTTAAAAGTGATCGTCTCGCTTCTAGACGTCCGGATTTCAACTGCAGACTCTCTCTGAGTTTTTCACTGACTGTCTCTTCTAACTAAAGTTTTTCTCTATCCCTAGAACTTTCTATTTTCCGTGACGTCATACACATGTTAAAATATGTGCCTTCTTTCACGTGTTCTGGACATGCGTGTCCAAAACTTTTCCTATTTCTATAAAAGGAATTGTAACCTATACTCAGTAACCTATTTTTCCAATATGTTAAAACATTATCTTATAAGCTGCATTCTTTCAATTTAAAATTTCATTACAAACTTGACAGTTCACATTCTTTTCTTGAAATATTTTATCTCTATTCTAAACAAACGTTTGTTTTACATTTTTAAATTCTCACACGTAATCTATTTCTAAACCTAAATTATGAGGTTCGAATTTCGTCTATTGCTATTTCATTTTCATTTTAACTAATCTCTCTATTTTTATACTTACATGAAAAGGGGACAGCCCTTATCATGTAACAAAAGTGCAATTAAGTCACAAAAACTTAATCCATAATTAAGCGAAATTAAGAGTAAGCAAAACTTTCATAATTGAGCGCTATTTGGAAATAAAACCTGTGCCATAATCAAGTGCAATAAAGAGTAAGATAAACTTATTTATGCGCAATTTAGATTTACATTGATCTATTTAATCATTAAGCGCTATTAAACATAACACACACTTATTTAATAATTAAGCGCAATTAAGAATAACCAAAACATATTTGTTAATTTTGCACAATTATAAGTAACAAAAACCATATTCCATATTAAGTACCATTAATTTAAACAAAAAATTCATAATGAAGCGCAATTAAGATTTACTTAAAGTTATTGCATAATAAATACAATTAAAAGTAACAAAAAGCTATTTAATAATAAAGCGCTATTAAGTATAAAGAAAGCTATTTCATAATAAAGTACAATGTAGAGTAACAGAGATCCATCGAGCAATAAAGCGTTATTTATAGCAACAAAAGCTTTTTTCTTAATAAAGCGCTATTTAGAATAACAGAAAAGTTATTTCATAATTTAGAGAAATTTAGAATAACAAAAACTTATATCATAATAAACGTAATTACAAGTGAGAAAAATGTGTTACATAATTAGCGTAAATAAGTATAAATAACTACTTATTTCATAATAAAGCACAATTTAGAGTATATATATATATATATATATATATTTCATAATTAAGAACAATTTTAAGTAACAAAAAGTTATTTCATAATTAAGCGCAATTCAGAATAACAGACACTTATTTTATAATTAAACTTTAATAAGTGTAACACACACCTATTTTACAAATAACACAATAAAGTGTAAAAAGAAAACTATATTTTATAATAAAGCACAATTTAAATTAACAGAAACATAATTTATAAATAAGCGTATTAAAACCTAACAAAAAACTATTTCATAATTAAGCGCAAGTTAATGTAGTAAGATCTTATTTCTGTAATTAAGCGCAGTTTAGAGTAATAAAAAGCGGCTTAACAATTAATCACAATTAAGGTTAACAAAAAGTCATTTAATAACTAAGAGCAATAAAGATTAACAAAAACTTTTTTAATCAAGCGCAATTAAAAGTAATAAATGATATTTCTATAATCAAGCACAATTAATACTACCAAACGTATTTATATAATAACGCATAAACCTTTCTTTTCTTTAATTAACTGCAATTAGGACCAAAAACAAGCTATTGCATAATTGAACAAAATCAGGAGTATCAAATAAGTTATTTCTTAATTGAGCACAACTAAGGTCACAAGTAAGTTATTTAATAATTAATCACAATCAGGAGTAACAAATAATCTAATACATCAGTAATCACAATAAGGACTAACAAATAAGCTATTTCATTATTAACCAGAATTAAAAGTAACAAACAAGCTATTTCATAATTGAGTGCGGCTGTTGAGTACCAAATAAGGTACTTCATCATTAATCACAATTAGAAAAAACAAATAACCTATTCCATAACAGAGCACAATTAATAAAAACAACTATGCTATTTTATAATTAATCACAATTTAGAGAACCTAAAAGCTATTTCATACTTGAGCGCACTTAGGAGTAAATAATAAGCTACTTCATAATTGAAAGCAATTAAGAGTAACAAGTAAGCTATTTCGTAATCTATTACAATCAAGGGTAAGAAATAATCTATTTTATAATTGACCGAAATTAAGCGTAACAAATACGCTATTTCATAATTAATAATAAATAATATTTAAGAGCAACAATGAAACTCATTTCAGAATGTATAACAATTAAGAGAAAAAAGTCTATTTATTAATTGAGCGCAAATAAGAGTAACAAATAATCTATTTGAAAATTAATTACAATTAAGAGAAACAAGAAGCACTTTTATAATTAATCTCCATTAAGAGTAAGAAAAAGCTATTCCATAATTAATTACAAGTAAGAGTAACAAACAAGCTATTTCATAATTGAGCGCAATTAAGAATAACAAGTAAGCTATTATATAATTCAGTGTAATTAACAAAAAAGCTACTTCATAAACAATCACAATTACGAATAATAGATAAACTATTTCATACACTGCTGATCAAAAATGTAAGACCTCTTAAAATATTTAAAAAGAAACCTTTTTTAAGGATAGATTTTAAACTCTTCTAACTTAAGTTTACTAATACTACAATCTAAAAGATCATGGAAATAAAAAGGTACAATTAAAAAATTTTATTTAAAAATTTGCATTTTTATTAAATTGGGCTTTTTACACATGATCAATATTATAAGACCAAGGGTATAAATTGTTAGGTTTATGGTAATTCTAATGATTTTTAGTTCAGTTAGAGATTAGAAATCATTGTGTAAAGGTTTTACTATGCCTAAAGCAAGAAAACTAACCGAAGTTGAGCGCTTTCGAATTCTAGGATTCCATAAGCAAGGTTTGTCACAGCGAGCGATAGCAGCTAAGGTAAATCGCAGTAAAACTGTTATTGGCAACTTTCTAAAGAACACTGAGAATAATGGAAAAGCAAAATCTTTAGGTAGCTCCCCCACAATTTCTCCTGCATGGAGTAGGAGAATCAGACGGGTTGTTATGAATGACAAATGACTTCTTCTAGTCAAATTAAGACGGTTACAGATGCTGATTGCAGTCCAATAACCACGAAACGACTCTTACAAAATAAGGCATGGTAAATAAAAAAATAAAAAAAACGTAAACAAATTCCTCGATTGCTTCCACGTCACAAAGTTGACCGCTTAAGATGTGGTTGTGAATACCAAACCTGGCAATTTGAGTTATGTTATCATGCTAGAAAAACATATTTGATGATGGAGGGTCATCGTTTGTGTGGAGATGGATGGTTATTCCAACAGGATAATGCCGCAATCCACACTGCAAGACGAACCATGAGTTTTCTACAAGAAAATGGAATACATCTCTTGGGACATGATCACTGGACTTGAATCCAATTGAATATGTTTGGAGATGAAATACAAGAGAGGTTTATCGAAATAACAAATAATATTCAACAAACAATGAATTTCATGAAGCCATCTTCAGAAACTGGAGCAGGATCCACCGCACCTTAATGGAAACCCTTGTTTCTTGCATGCCCTGAAGAATTTTTGAAGTCATCAAAAGCAGTGGAGGTAGATCTTATTATTAAGTTTGATTGTTGAATGTTTTCATACACTTTTCATACACTTTTTGTACAATTTAATAGTATTTTTGTTAAAACCAACACAAAGTCAAGTATCTGCAGAATGTCTTCTTGGTTCCTCCTCTTCTCTTTTCTCTCTCCCAACAATCGAACACAGCATATAATAACAAAACTCTAAAGCACGTCTGACAGCACTGACTTCTGCCAACAGTCTGCCCCTCCTCTTAACAACACAGGCTTTTTATATCGCAAAATCGTTTACCTCTATTTGCATATTCTTCTAACTCACGTGATCACTACTCTATAAATAAGAGTCTTGACCATTTCTTTTCTTTCTTTTTATTTATTTTTGGTGACCGACCGGCACGTGGTCTATCCAGGTAAGTCACGCATTTCTCCACACTCCCCCCTGATCTCATGATCACAAACAGGACATGCGGGCAATCGTCGTTGGCGGGTACTCCTTCGAAGAAGCACTTCCTCATTGCTGTTTTCTTCATTACCACCATCATTACTACCAGTCTGTTCCATTATCCCGTCTCGTGGTTCCATAGGCGGTGTCTCACAATCAGGGCAGGGGGCAGTATCCGTCTTTGTCGGGTACTTCTCCGAAGAATCGGAGGCGTCATCTCCTCGGTATGCTCCATCATCCCTTCTTGCGGGGTTTCGCAATCACGGGGGGTGGGCAGTATTCGTCTCTGTCGAGTATTTCGATGAGGCATTACTTCCTTGTGTCCATCGCTCTCCTCACTATTGTCATCAGTATGTCCCATCATTCCCTCATCTGGTTCTGTTGGTGGTGTTTCTATGCTCACCTGAAGGGGCAGTAAGTGATCAGGATCATCTCTGAACGGTGTGTGATCCTCCTCATCGTCCTCAGAATCAGAAGAGGTATAACAAGGGCGGATATCTTTTACGTGACGTGGTATGCCACCAATCAACATGGTCTGAGGACTTATGATTTCGTCTATTTTTCCCCGGAAAAATTTCGTAGTGCACCCAGCATTTGGGGGTTTTATCCAAACAAGGTCTCCCACCTGATATGGTGTATTGACAACACTCACCACTGATGGTATGGCATCAACTCCTTTCACACGCTGTTCATATTGGTAAATCCCATTGGCTGGTGCAGTTGCTGGTGTTGCATTGTCCTTGGGTGTTAAATTATACCAGTACACAGCTTCTGGAATAGAGCACTGCGTCCTGGCTGCAATTCCTTTGATGGTGCGGTGACACCGTTCTGCTATACCATTACCCTCGGGATAATATGCACACCGATAATGCATTTTAATCCCCCATTCGTGCACGAATTTCTGAAATTCTTGACATCGAAATGTGGCGGCATTATCAGTCAGAATTTCAATCGGGGCACCAGGTTCAAAAAAGACGGCTCTCAACTGTTGTATAATGCTGGCTGCATCCTGTCGTGTCAACAGGCGCCATATTGTGAAACGCGTCGGGCCACAATCCGTCATGGTCAAAAAATGTTTGCCCCCATAATGTGTTATGTCCATCCCTACTCGCTGCCAGTTGCCCTCCACCTCGAGCTTCCCTTTTTGCCATTGGGATGGTGCCGGATCAATTCTCTGACACTCTTCACACGAACGTATGGCTGCTTTCACTGATGCTTTTGTAGTTGCAGGGCATACTCTTCGGACAAAATATGCAGTCCTCTGAATTCCAGGATGTCCAATCTGCTGGTGTATCATACGGATCTGGTCAGGTGTTAATTGATCCGTTACAGTCGCGCATGTTTGTTGTTGAAGATCGGATCCCTGCCTCATTGCATCGATCCACCTCTTTGGTACTCGAGTCAAGCTATCAGCCAAATTCTGCATCGACGAGACTAACGTAATGTCTACCTTCAAGCTGTATTCGTCAACTAGACGCTTAATTATTGCTAGTCTCCTTCGTACGAGCATTTCACTTGCAGCTCTAGTCTTAACTCGAGCCTTTCCAGTCAAGGTGTCGGTTAACCAATGGTAAACACACAATGAGTCAGTGTGGAGATGCACAACATTAGTCTGCCATTGCAATGCGAGATTAAGACCTTTTAACGTGGCATCAAGTTCTGCCAAATTTATATGTTGGGCATCATTTTTCGGACGAAGCCAGCATGCATCTTCTACAACAACACCTAGTTGCTCCAACACGACACCTGTAGCCAACGAACTTGCGTCAACCCATGCATTTAGTTCGTTTCCAGACACTTGCTACTCACCCCGGGCAGGGTCATTCCTATGCACTCTGGACAACATTTCAGCCATCATTTGTTGGAGAGAATCATCATCCGCAACATCGTCCCATCCTTTTGTTACTGTAGTCACTCGTCTTTTCACCACTCCTGTTGCCGATCGGAGCCATCCACAGACAGGTAGATGTCCTACCAATTTACCACAGATAGAAAACACAGTACGTCTTGTTAATACATTGGGTAACTTTGGAAGTGGGCTCCCTCGTTTCCATCGCAACGTATTGCCCTCCTCCCAGACCTCGAGGCCTAGCACGGGCACTCCATCCTTTAGGCGCTTAGGGTCTTTGCGTATTAACCCAAACGCTTTCAGTTTTATTCGAACTGCATCCGCAGACATTATATCCTCATTAACATAGATATCATCTATGTAGGCTGAAGCAGCTTTTGCTGTGGTCTCATCCTGCATCAAAACAGTTTTAATAATGGTTGTCATAATCAAGGGTGCTACGTTTAGGCCAAAACCCAAACGTGTCAAACAATATAGTTTTCCCTTGAGTAGTACTGTCTGAAACGGCCATAATGACTCATGGACACGTATCTGCAGGTAGGCCCTCTTTAGATCCAGAAGTGCTACATTGCTCCCTTTTTGACGCCACTCTCTCAGTTTAGCAGCGCACACATCTGCGTTTCCGGTAAACGCATCAACATGCCGATTCAACTCTCGGTAATCCATTACGGGACGAATTTTTTCTTTGGTAGATTGTTCAACAGCCATGAGCGGAATTAATCCCTTGGGTGGTCCCAGACGTTCCTGTGGGTATGGTATTAACCAACCGTTGTCAATCCACATCTGAAGTTCTTCTTCATATGCGGCCCTATTCTTGGTAGAAACTGCATACTCTGGAATCGTGTTGCACAGCCGATCTGGTTCCTGGCCCATGGCCCATTTCCACTTTGCAGTCCACACCCTTACGTTATCATCAAATGTAGCACAGAAGTCCTTTTCTTCAATCGACATGGCTGCACAGACGTCTTTCCCTTCTCCAAGCCTGATACCTCTAGCTGCTGTGATTGTAACGCCTCCTAGTGCTTGTATTGCATCAATTCCAAGCAACATGTCGTAGCCAAGGGGTTTCTCCTGCATCACCAGAACGTCAACTTTAGCTGTGTCACCCTTCTCAGTGCAGATTGTGACTGTCCCTTCACCACAACATACCCGTGATAAGCCATTGATGGGTTCCTCCGCCACACCGGACAGCAATGGGCACTAACTATAGACCGGGAACACCCCGTGTCTATAAGTGCTGAACACTGCACATCATCAAGTTTAACGCTAATGACAGGCAATCCTGTGTTTATTGGTTGGCAGGGGGCAAGGGTAGCGATAGTACCTTGCCCCCAACTTCGTTTTCCGAACAGTTGTGAGATATGTGCCCAAACTTATTGCAGCGATAGCATTGCACTGGTCTCTTTGATTGTGGATATACACCTCTCCTATCACTCCGGCACTCTTTAGCAAAATGATTGGCCTCCCCACATTTATAGCACACTGGGGTGGCATGCTTATTACTATCTGGAAGAGAGTCCACATTGCCTCCATGTCGAAAACGAGCTGCTGCTGCAATTGGTTCCTGTTCCTTACAGATGTTTCGAGCTCGGGCCAATAACTCATCAGTTGACAATTCATCGATTCTTGATGATGCCCGCAACAGTTTACTGACCTCCTCGGGTAGGCCTACCAAAAAAGCACAGCTTAATATTTTATCGTTGACCCCACCAAACGGTACAGATAATTTTCGCAGGTCGGCTAGGTACACGTCGACTGTTTCCTTGGGTTGAAGTGTCCGGGTCGTGAACTGTTGCCACGCAACAAATGGATCTGTACCAAACGCTGTATACAGGCTCTGCTTGATTTCATCCCAGTCTGGTTCATCCCCGAGTTGTTGGTAGACTGCATAGGCCCCTCCGGTTAGCCTCAAAGGGATAACTGTGGCTGGTTCTTTAATTTTGCACAGTTTACAGATTTTCTCTGCCTTTTCAATCCATTCAACGACAGCCGGTCCAGTGGTAGATCCGTCGAACTCGGGTATTAAGCGAATGTCGAATCTGTCCATTGTTAGTAACCGCACACCAAGCGCCGAAATAGCTTAAAACCAACACAAAGTCAAGTATCTGCAGAATGTCTTCTTGGTTCCTCCTCTTCTCTTTTCTCTCTCCCAACAATCGAACACAGCATATAATAACAAAACTCTAAAGCACGTCTGACAGCACTGACTTCTGCCAACAGTCTGCCCCTCCTCTTAACACCTCTATTTGCATAGTCTTCTAACTCACGTGATCACTACTCTATAAATAAGAGTCTTGACCATTTCTTTTCTTTCTTTTTATTTATTTTTGGTGACCGACCCGCACGTGGTCTATCCAGGTAAGTCACGCATTTCTCCACATTTGTCTCTGGTCTTTTAATTTTTATCACGTGTAAAAAGCCTAATTTAATAAAATTTAATAAAAATGAACATTTTAAAAATAAGTCTTTGAAATGTAGCTTTTTGTTTCCATAATCTTTTAAATTATAGTATCGGTAACCTTAAGTCAAAACAGTTTAAAATCTATTCCCAAAAAAGAGTAACAAATAAGCTATTTCATAAGTAATCGTTACTGACTTAGTTAAATATTAAGTTAAGTCAAATATTATGTTAATAAAATTAAGTGTGACATCAGACCTAGCGATTTTCAAAATTTTAGTTTCACAGACAGAGGATAATGCTATTCCTCTCGTAATAATAACATGGTTGAGTTTCATTATAAACTTTATCGTGAAAACGTAAGCGTAACCGACCGAAAACAACAAACGAACTTGTTGAAACGATTATGAAACTCTTATCTAAGATTCCTCTCTCTTGAATCTGTACGTTCAGTAATATAAATGTTAAAATTACCTTAATTATAGGTGACATACTGTCCGACACATCTAATCCAGGCCAGTGGCCGTATCCAATTCAAGCAGGAAAGATTCATTCACTACACAGACAAAGAGTAAATATTACATCTATCACATTCAGCAATCGTTCACCTAAAAGAATGATGTTAAAATTAAATTCTAGGTAGAAACAATTTTTCTTTTCTGCTTGTCTTGGCATTTGTTTTTTATCGTGTAAAGGTCGTTACAAAGAAATGATATTGGAAGCTAAAACGATTAATATTAATACTTCAGCATAAAACTTCAGAAAATATATCGCCAGAGAAGTAAATAAATAGACGAATAAAGCAAAGGCCAAATTTAATCATACAGGAAAACGAGTAAAATAACCCGAATGAAAAAGTTCAAATCTAGAAAAAGCGAAACTATTATATTAACAATGCGGTAAAAACATACTTGCACAAACTATTTGCTTTTTCTCCCTTGTTATATATATATATATATATATATATATATATATATATATATATATATATATATATATATAGTGTGTGTGTGTGTGTGCGTGAGGATACGTTTGTGTATGTGCGTGTACGTACGTATGTCTATGTTTTAATATGTGAAAATGGAGGAAAGACAAATAAAACACACTCTTAGATAACAGCATGGTTAAAAGTGAAAATAGTTATTATCTATCTGTCTATCTATCTATTTATCTACATATCCAGTGATATTGTAAAACGAGTTTATATCGTGGGTTATTTATTGTTTATAGAATAAAGTGTAGCAATGCGGTTTAGCTGAGGATGTTTACTTAAATTAGCTAGGTTCAATAAACAAAATGCCCTTGGGCAGGCGTACATAGAAAAGTCGCATGCTGAGACGTGAGCTTTGTAATGATGACGTAACGGAGGTCAAGAGGTCGGGAAAGTTAGAGAAAGAGGTAGAGTTTAAGTTTGCTCACGGAAGTGAACAGACGTGCTTCAAAACGAATGGAAGCAAGACTTTAAATAACAAGCATGTAGACACGAAATACAGACTACTTCATTTCAAATAGCTGAAATAAATTTATATTTTAAAAATATAAAGTGTTGTTCTGTTGTTTTACAAAAGAAGGAATAGCATAGGTCTCAAGTGGTTTTGATGTTGGTCATTTCATGGTTCAATGACGGGGACCAGCAGTGAAGATAGAAGAAATCTTGGAGAAAGAAAAGATATGAAGCATATATTATTCTCCTTATAAAGAATTGATACCTTTATGTTAATATGAACTGCAAAAATACTCGTGTGATAACTCTCTGATATAACATAACTCAGTTTATAGGTCGATATCATATCACCTGGCAAACAACAATACATAAAATTTATACATTTAAATCTGGTGCCGTTATAAGAACAATAACTCTTACTATATAACAAGACATATGGACCGAAAAAAATAAAGCTGAATAAATATTTAAAAAGGAATCGTGTTAATATAAAGTACAAAGACATTTGGGATTAATTACAGTGTTAAAACGACGGGGAATTTACGCGGGGAAACGTTTTAATTAAATGTTTTAACGAGGCATGTTTCTCCGGGCATAAGCTAAAACAATCACCAGTTCGTAGAGAATGGAGTAGGATATAGACTTATTATTTCTAAAATACACCATACATACGTAGGGTTGTAGTATTTAGAAAAATGCAATACCCCCTAAAATGTACGACATCGAATTTAGTAAGAGTTGTAGCTCTGTCAACGAGTATATTATCACTTGAGAGGTTTTCTGTCACCCGGGAAGCAGTTCTCTTATTATAGGCTGATTTTTATCAAATAAATGGAAAAATATTGGACCGAATCTTCATCTCATTTTCATGTTATTAAAATCCCCGCACCTGCTGAACAGTTGGAATACAGCAGGTTGTTTCAATTTTTTTTTTTGATTTAATATGTATACTGCGTAGATCCTCGAAAAAAAAAACAAAATGATTGTTTTAGAAAATTTCATTGCTCCATGGGTTTAGCTACCAAGTATTCAATTTTTACCCTACGCAAACGCTTTGACACGTGATGTTTAAAGGTTCGTCCATCACCCTGCAAATTACTTAACACTATATTTGAAAATGAGCTCCAATTAAAGCAAACTGTCGAAATAACACTCACGGACTATGGCGGATATAATTCAGCTTCACCATACTATGATTTGCTGACACAAAGATCGTTTAGCTGCTAATTAAAAATATTTTTACGCCCATAACCCATACCGTCAAAAGTATTCAGCACTAGTCATACGACATTAGATGCAGTTTTTTTTTTTTTTTTTTTTTTTTACATTTTCACCCCAAACAAGGAAAATTGCCACTTTAGTGTAGGGGGCTACTATCAGGGGCAACAACTACTGGGGTACTATGTAGGGATTTGGGCAGCAAGGTGTCGGTTCACGTTACACTTGAACTTCTGCACGTAAGTACTGTTGGGGAAGCAGGGACCTAAAATGGAATTCCAGAGTCTAGTGGTTCTGGGGAAGAAACTATTAGAGTAAAAAGATCTTTTACATCTAGGGATCTCTACAGTGTGGGGTGGGATTTAGCAGCCTGTCGGGTTTGTCGAGGGTGCTCACGTCGTGGGGCACAAGTGATTGCAGTTCGTCAGAACATTCACCACTAAAATACTTGTAGAACAGGCAGAGGGATGCAACATTTCGTCGATGGGACAGAGGCTGGACCTTAGATGCCAGTTCAGGGCCTATCAGGTTAGCGACTCTCTTTTTAACCTTGAACCAAATGTGACAACAATACTCCATACATGGGCGAATGGTGGCCTTTAAGAGGTGCAGGATACTTTTGGGTGTTAGTAGTTTTCTAGCACGGTAGAGAGAGCCTACCTTTGTTGCAGCGGCCCTGGCAATGCCTTCAATGTAATTGTTCCAACTCATGTTTTCTGTGAACGTTAGGCCAAACAGTTTGAAATATGTACTCTCAGATAAAGAGTCGTTGCCCATTGCTATAGGTGATTATCGGTTAACTATATTATCTTACATATAAATATGCATACATGTCATATAAACATATAGTTTTAATAATTGTAAAAATAATCAATATGTAAAATAATAACATTAATGCATACTTAAACTGTTTCTTCTTTTATGTGCTCCTGTGATTATTATATTTATTTTTTTTTATTCTCTAGGATTTTATCTTCATAAGTTTAATAGTTACAGTGTTCCTTTCAGTATGAAATTACTTATAATTTTCGTGATTTCTATTGTTGATCAATTTTTACTATCTTGTGAAATATACTATTATACATTTCTTGCTATTTTAATTAATTGATAAGTTAATAACTTTTACAATATATTAAAATGTCTGTTTTCTTAATATTTAATTACTGTGTTCTTTAACATTTAACAAAGTATATCTATACAACACAGTCAAAAACAAATTAAAACTAATTACAAACTGCACTAAAAAACAATTATAACAGGATGAAAAATGCGACAGCCCGTCAATAATCGAGTGGAGAAGTATTGTGAGGGGAAATTATATGAAAATATTTAGCACGGTGATGTAGACTATGAGTAAATAAGAAGCTAGTCATTAAAGCTTTATTAAAAGTATCAGGTTATGAGACGGGAGTAGCAACGTAAATGAACTATATTTAAGAATAACTATGAAAATAAAAGTTAATTAGAATTAATTTAATAATTTAATAATTCCAGATAATCTAGGAAATAATAATGAAAACACTACTTAAATATTAAAGCAATCATAAACTTTGTCCTCGAATTTTGCATGACTATTCAATTGCTGAAATAAAACACAGACGCTTCCATCGTAATTACTTGCTATTATAGAAATTGTTGTCAAAAACAGGAAATACACTTACTTATTTGTAAACAGAGTAATAATAATGATAATAATAGTAATAATAATAATAATAATAATAATAACTAGCGGATCCTGGGGAAATTCTCACAATGGGCTCACGCATATGTTCCATATTGATCTTGGCGTTAGATGTTCAGCTTAAATAAAGACGTTCTGATATTATTGTAGCTTTTTTGTGAAAACTGCAAAAGTATTTATAAAAGTTAGCACGATCGCCTGGCAAAGCCCTGTCGTAAAGGACGCTTAAATATTATATTTTAATTCTTACAGATTCTGTGTATATTATTATTGAGTTAATATTCTATCGATATTTATATATTATAAAGTTGCGATTTAAAAAATAAAATAAATATCTATCCATATAGCTTGGGTGCATTAGCTTGAATCGAATCCGAAAAAAAGTATGGAAAAAATATGTATATATATTTATATATATATATATATATATATATATATATATATATATATATATATAAATATATATGTATATATGTATATATATACATATATATATATATATATATATATATAACTTGAACTCCTTCAGCCATAATCGAAACCGAAACCAAAACTTATAAAGAATTCTGGAGGAAATTATTTATAAAAAGAATAGATTACTATAGTGGCATCAGTTATAATCGAAGCCGAAACAAAAACTTATAAAGAATTCTTAATTAAATTATTTATAAGAAAAATAAATGAATTAAGTGCCATAAGCTATAATTTAAACGGAAACCAAAGCTTATGAAGAATTCTTGGTAAAAAAATTAATGACAAGAAATGGAAGCATATGCCAATTATATGACCCGGATGTAAGCGTGACACAGAGAATAACACACACGCGATTGTATTAATATATAGATAATTAAAACAACAATTGCAATAATTGTAGGAGAACTACCACCTCCACCAGTAACAACAACAACAACAACAACAATAATAATAATAATAATAATAATAATAATAATAATAATAATAATAATAATAATAAAAGAGAGACAGTATTTGAAATAAATACGCCAGAAGAACAGGAAAACCCATGTAAACTAAATTATATAGCAAGCATCTAATAAAAAGTATTAATACATGGGCATCATCATAATCAAGATAATATGAGCCGTTCACTAAGTGGATTAATGAACGGAGACAGCTCGATCAGAAGAACAGGAAATTCATGACCATGCACAATGAACTACACCCAAAGTACGATGTTGACCGAGTCTACCTGGAGAGGAAAGAGCACTTGTTAGTATAGAAGACTGTGTGAATGGCACAAAAAAGAACTAAAAAAACATAATGCAGAACGCTAAAAGGATAATTATGGCAACGAGAGACGCTGAAAAATTTAACAAAACAGAAACAAAGGATACGACTAGAAAAAGAAAAATGGGGAAAGAAAAGATTACGCGGAAGAATCATTAGAAAAACTTGGACATGGATGCGAAAAAGGACACTTAAACTGGATTTCTAATAACTGCAGCACAAGATAACTCAATATAAACTAACCAGCCCAAAGCAAACATCTAGAAAACTCAAGAAAATGCAGACTCTGTGGACAAAGAGAAGAAATGATAAGCCATATAATAAGTTGATGCAGCAAACTCGCCCAAAAACAGTACAAGAAAAGACACGTCCAAGTGGGGAGAACAGTACACTTGGAATTATGCAAACAACTGCATTTCGAACGTATAGACAAATGGTACAAGCACAAGCCAGCAACAGTACTTGAAAACGAGAATCACAACATCCTCTAGGATCTGGACGTATAAACAGATAAGTTCATCCAGGAAAGAAGACCGGGTATCGTAATAATTTACAAGAAAGAAAAAAGTTCTGTCAAATCGTATACTTTGCTGTTTCAGCTGACTACAGGGTGAATATAAAAGAAAAGAAAAAAACGGAGCAAATACACAGAGTCAGCAACGGAGCTGAAATGGAAGATGAAGAAAATCAGGATAATTCCTATAATAGTAGAAGCACTAGGAACAATCCTGAAAAGCTTTGAAAAAAGCATGGGAGAAACTGAAATCAGAGAAATGGCCGGAAAGATACAACGATTAACAATAGTGAAAACAGCTGAAATATTAAGAAAAAAAAAGCGTTAATGCGGAAACTGATACACGTGAGCCAGATGAGCAAGCCAGACAAACTTCTGCAGAGACAAAACATGAAGAATATGGAACCAAGAACATTAAAGCGGCATACCTATAAGTGCGCTTGCACAACTGCGTAAAAAAAGGTGAGACAGATTTTTTTCTCTTTTACTCTGTTCGTCTACAGTAGTTAAAATAACAATAAATGAGTGTTACGAGATAGGGAAGCGAGATTTCGTGTTTCTTTCTTGTTTTCGCTGATACTAAAAACACTTCTGTGTCGTGTACATTTCTTTTTATAAAAGTAACAAAACTTTTGCCTTAGAGGAAATAGCGACAGAAAATAATTTTTTCGCTCTGAATAAGTAATGTGCCAAGAAATATAGGCTATTGAAACTGGCTATGTCATATTGAAGTTAAAACAAATACTAGTAAGCCTTTTAGAACTGAGATTGGTATTGTGTCGGACTACATTAATTACTTAGGAATAATTGATCCATAAATACTGGATGGCAAAGCCGTATGACAAAAATCGATGCGGACGGACAACTCTCATTTTTAATATTTCTGTTAGTACATTTTATTTTTCTTTCCTTGTGTTTTTTTTTCTTTTGCCTCCTTAAACAGACTCATAACATTTCCCATCTATTTTTCAGAATTATGCCGTGTACTTTTAAGACACTATTTTATTTATTACTTGTTTGAAATGATTTAAACCAAAATAAAATAATGAACGAAAATATGTTTCGGCTTTACCTGCATCTGCATTGTTATGTGTTAATTGAAAATTGGAAATAATTACGTATATAAATGGATACGTTTTGAAAGCTAAATCAACGCATTTTTGTATAAAAAAAATTATTTGCTTGTATCAGATGTATTTCCCTGCTAAACATCCTTATTAATGAAGAGTCTGTTTTTTATTCTTGACCGCATGATGCAATTCAGCGTGCAAGAGTGTCCGAGGATAGTGGTAACGGCTCGATATTTAAAAATAAAAACACACTTGAAGCGTTGTGTTTTAGTTGAAAATTGAAAATAATTACGTATATAAGAAAAAGAAAAAAAAACAGATTCTTAATTGATAGGGATGTGTAGCATCGAAATATAACTGATATGAACAAATAAATTTGTTTATATAAAAGATGTGTTCATTTAGCTTGTAAAACGTATCCATTTATATACGTAATTATTTTAAATTTTACATTAACACACAACGCTTCAAGTGCTTGTAAAAAAGAAAAACTATTTACTTTCCCTATTTCAAATTTTCGTGGCTAATGACTCTTTTTTTATTTTTAAATATCGAACCGTTACCAAGACCCACGGACTACTAATAACACACTCGCACGCAAAGTTCAACAATGCGATCAAGAAAAAAGAATAAAAAAAAACAGACTCTTCATTGATAAGGATGTTTAGCATCGAAATATAACTGGTATAAGAAAATGAATTTGTTTATATAAAAAATACGTTGTTTTAGCTTTCAGAACGTATCTATTCATATACGTAATTATTTTCAATATATATATATATATATATATATATATATATATATATATATATATATGTGTGTGTTATATTGCTTGCGGGGACGTTTTTGTTATGAAATTTAGATTTAAAAATACAAGAGTAAATTTGGAATTTATAAAATTTGAAACTGCACTTTTATAAACAAAGTAAAATATGGAAATTTAATATAACTTGAACCTAAGAATTACATTAGAATTATTTTATGTTCTGCATATTTTGCACTTTAAAAATTATTGTATCTATTATTTAGCAATTCATAGTCTAGATATATAACTTAGGTCTAAAGTTTTACAGTGCATCTTATTGTTTTATAATATTATAACTTTGTTACATTGAATAAATAAAATAGTTAAAAAATGATACATGTTTCTTGCAATCAATCAGAAGTGAATTGTTCAGGTCATCTTTGTAAGTAACCAGAAGTGACGTTTCCAGCGCATCCACCGTCAAACCCAAATATCACTTTCTTTTTGGTTATTAATATTTGTTTAAGGTTAAATGTTTTGCGTTGGTTTTAGCATCCAACATTCTCATGTGAAAACATTAGTGGATCTCATAATAAAGGGGACTATCTCCCCCAGAGCAGGGAGAAATTATCCAAAAGCGCCAATTTCTTCGGGACAAGTAAATAAGTAATATCTTACTTTGATATTAATCATTTTAAAACAAAAGTTATTATACACAAGCACCCGACTTGTATTGCTTTTCCGTTTATACATTTTCCATAATGTTAGAATATATACTAATTTCAAGATGAAAATTATATACGTATTGTTAAAACTATAATGCGTTATTTAAAAAATCCTAATCTAACACTGCACATTTTCTTGCAATTATTTTGATATTGATATATATTTAAACAATTCTTAAAATATATACTAATTTTGAGATGACATCTAAGAACGTAATGTTTTACTGTAAAGTAAGTTGGTTTAAAAGTTTTATAATCTGAACAAGCACCCTATATTTTATTCCAATTATTTTTCTGGTGATTATTTTTTTTATTATTTTGTGTTTATATTGACTTCGAAATTAGATGTTAGTAGGTAATGATTCTTTTCCAAAAAAAGCATTTAGTTTACAGACTCCTAATCCAGAGAAGCGTCTTATTTTTAGCGTGCTTTTGTTTTTATATTCATTTTACGTAGTATTTTAGAATATATACAAACATCTTATATAACAGTGTAAGAATGTAATAAATTTATCCCATGAAATGCATTAGCTTCTAAATTTCCCAATTTACAAAAGCACGCTATATTTGCTTGTATTCAAATGAATGCGTTTATTTAGAAGATTCCTAATATACATGCCCATCATTTTTTTCATAATCATCTTTTGATTCATATACTTTCAATAATTTTTAGAATATATATCAATTTCGATATAATTAAGTATGTAATAATGTTTTCACCGTAAATGCGTTAATTTTATAGATTAATTATCTATACAAGCACCCTATATTTTTGTAATGATATTTCTATTGACTTATTGTCTATAATCTTTAGAGTATATACTGATTTCAACATGAAAATAAAGTACGTACTAATCTTTTCACTTTAAAAGTGTTAGTTTAAAAGAATCCTAATCGACATCTTACGCTATATTTTCTTGTAATAATCTAAAAGCGCCAATTACTCATAGACAAGTAAATGAGTATTTTCTTATATTGATATTAGTCACTTTTATACAATAATAATTTACACAAGAACCCGACTTGTAATAATTTTCTGTTTATTCATTTTCAATAATGTTAGAAAATATACTTATTTCGACATTACAATTTACTTCAATATGATACGAAACTATGTAATAATCTGTACTTCGTTAGTTTAACGTGTATTTAATCTACGCAAGGACCTTATTTTTTCTTGTAAGTATTTTTCTTGATTAATTTTTCATAACTTATAATATATATATACTTATGCCGACATGACAAGAAAGCATGGGAAAATTTTAAAGAAAAATTATTAATTTAAAACATACCGTATCTACACAAGCTCTATATTATCATGCAACTACTTTTCATTGATAAAGTTTCTATAATGTTTACACTATATACAAATTTCGAAATGAAAAGTAAGCGCATACATATGTTTTAATATTAACTGCATTATTTCTCTGAATTACTAATCTACACAATCATCATCTATTTTTTTTTGTAATTATAATTTCTATTAATTAATTTTTCATGATGTTAGGAATTCATACTAATTTCGACATGGAACGTAAGAAAATAATAAGATTTTCACATTAACTGCGTTCGTTAAAAACATTCTAAATCCACACCAGCACATTTTTTCTTGTGATATTTTTCTATTCATTCATTTTCCATATTTTGTTATATATACTAATTTCAACATGACAGATAACTACGTAAAAATATTCACATGATATGCACAAGTTTATATTTTTGGATTATTCATAATTTTTAGAATATATATATATATATATATATATATATATATTAATTTTGAGATAACACGTAATTATGTAATGCGTTCACCTAAAATCTGGTTATTTAAATGATTCCTAATCTACACAAGCGACCTATATTTTCTTGTTATAATTTTGAATACTGTTTCATTTTATAGAGTACACACGTAATGCTTTTAACTAAAATGCTTTCATTAAAATTATTTCTAATCTACTAAGCACCGTATTTACTTGAAGTTATTTAGTATTCATAAATTTATTATAATCTTTAGAATATACAAAAAATATGCACATGGGAGTAATAAAGTTTTTCACTAAAATGTGTTAGTTTTCAAGAGTTCTTCTTCTACACAACTACAATATAGTTTTTATAATTGTTTGTCTCTTGATTCATTTTCCGTAATTTTTATAAGTTATATTCATATCGACATGACAAGTAAGAAAGTAATAATGTTTACACTTTAAATGCTTTGATCTGAAATATCATATATACGAACAAGTAAGCACTTATACAGAAGCGTCTACTATTAGCATGATTTATTAATCTTACTATTTCTTGTCACGTTAGCTGAAATATACTTATGCCGTACCATAAATAGTTTTTAATCTCTATTCGCTGTTTCTCTCCTCTGACTCTCTCTTTCTCATCAAATGTACTTGCCCTGTTGCTGCCTCTTTGAAAACAAACCATTGTAAATAATAAATTATGAATAAAAATGTTAATTTCCATACAGAAACTTTAAAGATCTCTCTTGAAATGTACTATGTTTAGATTCATTAAAAATAAAAGTATTTCGAATTAAATAAGGAACACATTTCATATAGCTTTCATTAAACAATATATTCAGTACATAACAGAAAACATCAAGTGAAAAATTTAAAACATCCAAAAGGGAATGAAATTCGGGGCACATAGTCCATGCAACAAAAAGTGCATTTACTTAGTAGTTAGATTAGACAGACATAAAACATATTGTGTAGGATTTACTTAACTCACGAAATACTTAACTAAGTCATTCCATAGATCAGAAAAATAAATAGTTCTATTTCAACAGTAAGTGGATTCCGCTAGTTACCACTGCCAGATAGAGCAAGACTGTAGAAGCCATATGCCTTCATTTTGGCCATTGCAACCAGTGCTCGTTATTATCTTGAAGCGAATATGACTAAACTAGCAACCGTCCGCATCGCTCTGTATGTTTTGTTAATATGTTTTTAGCTCTTTGTCTATAGTCAATAATTTACGTGACTCAGATACGATAATTCACTAGATAATCGAATGTTATTTCGTTTTCGGTTGGGGTCACCGTAGCTATTCTGGATTGGTTTCATATTTCGACAAGGCAAAATTAGTACACGGGTCCTGCTTATTTATATCTCTCCTACCTTCTTACTCGTCTCTACTCCTCACTTATAACGACTTTAACTGCCCCCTTTTTGGGGTTGCTGTACTACTGTTTTCTCTTACTAATAAAAGTATCTTACTATATTCTTTATCCTTATTACCTTCTTATAATTCAGTAATTCTTACGTAATCTGCCTTGCTTACATTTGCCCATATGCTTATGTGTATGTGTATTATACATAGTAATATGCTCATTCGACTTTGAAATTGCGAAAGTGTTCAGGTGTGTATGTATACAGGTGTGTATGTATATGTATGCATGTATATATCATGCGTCGATAATATAGTTTCGTAATGTATATATATATATACATACATATATATACTTGCATATATATACATGCATATATATAGATGCATATATATACATGCATATATACATGCATATATATATATATATGTGTGTGTGTGTGTGTGTGTGTGTGTGTGTGTGCAGTGTATCGCAAAAATGAGTACACCCCTCACATTTCCTCAAATATTTAACACTAAAAATGATTTTTGACACAATGAAAAGTACTCTGTTTGCAGCAAAAAGCAACAGAGTTAATTTCGTCTCATCAGACCATAGGACATGATTCCAGTAATCTATGGGCTGTGTTGACATGTCTTCAGCAAATTATGTATTGCCTTTAGAAGAGGCTTCCTCCCGGGGTAACAACCATCCACACCAATTTGAGGAGTACAAAGATAAGTGTGTAATGCCTACGGTAAAGCATGGTGGTAGGAATATCATGGTCTGGGGCTGCATGAGTGCTGCAGGCATTGGAGAGTTACATTTCATTGAGGGAAACATGAGCGCCAACATGTACTGTCAAATAGCAAGTTCCCCTACCTCCAGCAACTTAGTCGCAAAGCAGTGTTTAAGCGTGACAACGACCCAAAACGCACATCCAAGATAACCACTGATTTATGTAAGAGGCTGAGGGTAAAGGTGATGTACTGGTCAAGCATGTCTACATCCTCAAGCAGATGGTGGAGGTGCGCAAAGTCTCAAATATACGCTAGCTCCGCGACGTCGTAATTGAAGAGTGGAAGAGTACACCAGTGGCTACATGTGAAGCTCTGGAAAACTCCAGGTCCAGAAGAGTAAAGGCAGTTTTGGATAATGATGGTGGCGACACAAAATATTGAGAGTGGACATGTTATATGTCAATATTGACAACTTTTCGTAAAGGGTGTACTCACTTTTGTCGCCAGGGATTTAGCCTATAATGACTAAATTATGAGTTATTTAAGGGGAAAACCAATTAAATCTGTTATATATGCTTCAGACAGAGTACTCTTCATTCTGTCAAGAAATATATTTTTCTGTGTTGAGCCTTGAAGATGTATACTTAAATATTTGACGAAATGTGAGGCGTGTATTAAATTTTGTGATACACTCTATATATATATATATATATATATATATATATATATATATATATATATATATATATATATATGCCTAATTTTTTTAGCACTTTCATGTATATTTAAAGCCTTAATTTTTAATCTATTAAAACGAAGATTTAATACATTTAACAATTTGATTAATTAATCATAAATATGCGATGGACCACATGAACGTTTACTTATTTGCATATTCCTTTGAAAACGCTCATTAATTAATTACTAATTAATGTTTATAATTGCTTATAAGATAAGTAGTTCCATTTTACTATAAGGCTGAATGTTATTAATGCATTATATATATACATTTTGCATAATTGCGTAGAACTTAAGAAGAAAACTATCTGGCATACCGAGTATATTTTAAATATATCTATTCATATATATGTATATATATATGTATATATATATATATATATATACAACTCTGTACATTAAATATTAAGAGGGTAGTTTAATAGACACTTTGCACACACCGGCAAGGTCAATATATATATATATATATATATATATATATATATATAATAAGTGAACTTGTTAGTGTGTGCTACCATTCTGCTCTCTGAATATTTAGTCTACAGATTTGCAATTTGATATAAAGGCTATTTCCATTCGTAGTGTACTTTTATCAAAAATTGCTGCTTAGAAATCAAAATTGCAAGCAAATCAGTTGATCTTAGTAAAGTAAGTCGAATAATTCATTGCGCTTGTTGTTACTTTTGTGCACGCGTAAATCTAAACATTAATAGCTTACAATTGTTTAATGTTAATATTTCCGTATTCATCTGTCGTTAGTTCAGACGTTAACGACGATGGAGAGATAAATAGCGACAATGGCTAGACCGATCAATCTTCAGATTTCAGTTCTCGCCAAAGGTACACAAGTCATATTTTTACAACTTTGAAAACGATTACTATATATTGAAAAAGAAATCTATTACATAATAGGTTGTATAATCGTAAGAAAGCTAAGTGAAGGTACATATAATAATTATTCGCATTTTATGATTAGGCAACGCCAGGCGGCCTGAGAGCATATGTTTATCTCTCTCTCTCCCTCTCTCTCTCTATATATATATATATAAATATATATATATATATATATATATATATATATATATCTTCTCAACATCCAAGTCAACACTATTTTATAAACCGTATATCACATGTATTTCTTCCAATCATTTTTAACCAGTTGGACAAGCTTAAATATTATTTTGTTGCACGATATTTCAAAATGGCTAATCATTAGACACAAAATAAAACTGTAATACTTATAAAATATACAGACTTTCTTATTTTACTAATTCAATCAGCGAATCTACCTTTGTTCCTTCATTTTATCCATTTTATATATATATATTTTACATAGGCATCACCACTTATCAAGCCCTTGAGGCCACTCGAGAATAAGGGTTAAAGAGTGTACAGTAGAAATTGGGCAATATAGTAATCGTTAGTAATGTCAATTTGTGTAAATTTGTTAACTTATATGGAACGGCTCATAAAAAAACTCGTTTACGTTAGCCTTGAAGACAACCATATTGTAATACGCTGGAAATCAAGAAAACGGAAGACAATTCCATAGGCGTGCAGTTCTCATAAAGAAGCTTTGGTCATGGAATCCAGGTTTAGGGTTAGGTACATATAAAGAGTGGGGGAAATTATTGATAGTGATTTCTGCTGGACGGGCGTTTCTTGTGAATGTTTTGGCGAGGGAGGACCATAGATTGGAGTCGGGCACTTGCCATGAAAATAACGATAAAGCAGAGACAACCACACAACATCTCTTCTGTGAGAAAGAGGTTGCAGGGAAGAGAAAAGGACATCCCCTATGAGGCTACGAAGTCTATTTTGAACTCTATCAAGGAAGGATAAGTCCTTTCTAGCAGCTACTGCCCAGATGTGGCAACAGTACTCCATCCTGGGACGTACCTGGCTCTTATATAGATAGAGAATTGCATCAGCAGTGTATATCTACTGGATCGATAGAAGGGTCCTACCATTTTTTCCAACGGCTTTGGCAACATATATAATGTATGTATTTCACATAAGATCAGGAGTAAAATTCACGCCCAGAAGCTTGTCAAAACATGGAGCCTCCTCAAGATGAGAGCCATGCAATTCAATTGATGCCAGATGGGATCAGAGCGTTGATGATGTAAAGATAAAAGCTTGGTTTTGGATGCATTAAAACTTACCAGCAACTCCTTTCCTCATTGTACCACATGCTCAAGATCAGAGGAGAGTGAATCAGAGAGAACTTGGTCGTTTACGGTCTTGATGTGCTACCATAGATAGTAATGTCATCAGCATAAATGTCCACGAATGATGTAAGGATGTGATTTGGAAGATCATTAATGTAAATCAGGAAGAGAGTTGGGCCCAGGATGGACCCCTGAGGGACTACAGCATTAATACTGATAGCTTCTGATTTCTGCCCATCAACCACTACTCTTATGAACCTATCAGAGAGAAAGTATTTAATAATTGAGAATACATTTCCAGCTATACCGTAACTGGAGATCTTTGAAGTAAACCTTTATGCAATACTCTATTAAAGGTCTTTGATATGTCAAGAGCAATTGCCCTAGATAGGTTGCCTCCGTCGAGAGATTGGCTAATCCCATGAGATATAACTGTAAGTACATCTGCTGTGGATCTAGCAGAACGGAAACCATATTGCGTGTCAATAAGAAGGTTATTTTTGCTGAGATGGTTGATTATTCTCTATTTATACAGATTCCAGCAACTTACTCATGGCGCACATGACACTTATTGGCCTTTACTGAGAGCGAGATGAGCGATCACCTGAATTCTTAAATACAGGGCATACTGATGAAATTTTCCAGGGTGATGGGAAGCAATTCTCCTTAAGACAACGTTTAAACAGTTTTGTAAGTATGGGCGCTTGTTCTGGTTCAATTCTCTTGAGTACTATAATTAAAATACAAGGGCCGGTTGCTTTACTGGAATTAAGGTTGTTAATTAGCTTAGAAACATCACGCACAGATATTTCTATATCACATAGCATGTTTTCTGATACAGGAGGAAGTATTGGGGGTTGGCGGCCTTGGTCGCAAAGGGTAGAATTAGCTTCAAAGTTCTTGGCAAAGAGTTTGGCTGTGTCTGATTCTGACGAGATTGCCCCCGGCCCATTGATAATAGTTGGGATAGAGCACACGTTTCTGTTCAGGATTCTGTTTCCTATTTGCCCAAACTGGTGATAACCAAGCCGCTTCTCAGCTACTTTGGACTTAACGGACTGAGCATATAACTCTCTTGCGTTCTTTATAATTTTTTTACAGTGGTTGCTGGCAGTCGTGAAAGCAGCTTTAGTCTCAATACATCTATTATGTTGGAAGCAACGGAAAAAGTGCTTTCTGTGCGCAATGGCAGCAGCACATTCTGGAGAGAAGCACGGCTGGCTGTTAGGTTTCTGCTGGAATTTTTTCGAGGGTATGAAATGGTCTATACCTATAATTAACCATTCAGTCAAGTCTGATACTATAGAGGACACGTCCTTTTTAAACGCAGATGTAGATCTGATATAAATATACGGAAACTATCCCAGTCAGCGTAGAGTATCCACATACTGTACGATGGACAGGTACGTGTGAGGACTTATTACATTTCATTTTTATCTTAACTGATACAACAGAGTGGTCGGAAAATCAAAGTGGAGACAGAACGAAAGCTGAACACAGTTCAACGCAAGTTGCGAGAAAAAGGTCTAGGAGACTTGCATACTGGCCGTCAGTAACGGGCACACGGGTGGCTTCGTGAACAATCTGAGTGAGGTCATAAGCAATCGAGAAACCATGACAGAACCCACCCTCATCATCGGTCTTGTTTGGGTGAGTTTACCATTCAACATTGTGAACATTAAAGTATCCACAGACATTATTATTAGTTGAAGGATAAGCAGATAGGACCTTGTCAATTTTCTCAGATATGATTTTAAAGATAGTAACTCCGCTGTTGTGGGGGCGATAGAGAGCAAATATAAATGCAGTAGTTTATAACAAGTGCAACCCAGGAGCACATATAGGGTAAGTTAGGATCTTCTCGGAAGATGTCCCTACCACATGGAAACCCATCTTTTATATATGCACATATTACATGCCCATGACAATCTTGGGGGTCAGATTGGAAGTTAAGTAAGTAAGTAAGTTAAGCAAACCCTCTCAGGGCTGATGGACCCAGTAGATCTTCCCAGATCACTCGTCTAGGAGAAAGAAAACTCTGAAACTAAACCAAAGGAGAGGGAGGCCTATCCAGTCTTGGACGACAACCTTCCTCGAGCTTGTGACTCAAACAAATTACCGGTCTGCAAACCTAAATTGATTAAGGAGTAGATAGGTGCTGTCTATCGCCGGCTTCCATACTCCTTCTTTGCCTATTAGTCAGGCGCAGAGACACTATCACAAGTGAATCAACAAAACACCTAGTGGTAGATCCTGTTTCTTGTCTAGGACAATGAATGCCTTCCCCCACTCCCGACACATCCCACCCCTAAAAACTGGGCACTTTGGAGTGCTTGAATACCACACAGGCATGTGCAATTAGATTGGGGTGATCTTCTACTGATGGGCTTAGGTACCGGATTGACAGTTCCTGGCTGCTGTTTCGGATTGGTAGTACAGGGACCCTAACTCTTTGGTAGCGCTTAGAGCGGCTGCTCCATCAACAGTTGTATACTATCGGGATGTTTGTAGTGCAATGTCGCGCATGGAAAGGGACCCTGCACTCATCCCTGATGGGCTTTCCTGAGGCCACAGTCCTAGTTGAAGGAAGGTCAGCTAATGTTCTACTTGTGTTCCATCTCTGATACCCTGCATGACCTCTTGCTCAGCTACCCCTCACATAACTGAAACTCTTTAAAAACATGATGACAGCACAATAAAAAATAAGCTTAAACCAGACCTAGGGACAAACAAATCCAACTTGCCTATTCCCTTGAGGCTTGCATTCACTAACATCCATGGGCTTAGAACTAATTTAGATGATGTTGAACCATTTCTCCTAACAAATACCCCGGATATCTTAGCACTAAGCGAGACTAACCTACACTCCTCCATCCCCTCTAATTACTTTAACATGCCTGCCTATCTCCCACTCTGCCGTAAGGACACTGACAGACATATGCACGGACTTGGAGTCTACATTCGTAACACCCCACCTGACTACAGAAACAAACCTAGAAACGGACGACCAAGCCTTTATGTGCTTTAGACTAAACATACAACATAACATTAGCTACTTTTATTTTCTCTACCGCTCTCCCTCAACCCAGGACTGCACCATGATAAACAAAGCCTCTGACAGCATAGACACAGCACTCTACCTCGACACTAGCGCACAAGTAAATGTATTTGGTGACTTTAATGTCACTACAAAAACTGGCTTGGATTCTCTACTCACACAGATGCAGCGAGTAGCTCAACACATAGTTTCGCTATATCTCACTCCCTATCACAAATGGTTACGTTTCCAACCCGTTTCCCTGACCAGCAAGAACAACACGCATCACTTCTAGATCTGTTTCTGACTACAGTTCTCGAGGATTGTACAACAAATGCTGACAGCCCACTCGAGAACGCTGACCATGCAGTGATAATGGTAGAAATCGCCCTAAATTCTAGACCCAAAACTGAAGAGCCAGTGCTCAAAACAACCAGATATTTTAAAAAGGCTGACTGGGAAGCCATCAGAGATCTTATCAGAGATGCCCCATGGGGAAATATTTTCTCTTACTGCTGAACAGTGCGCAAATGAGACCATTGAATGGGTCAAAACAGCAATTGAAGCACATATTCCCATGCGGAAATTTTATAGCAAGCCCCACTCTCCCCAATGGTGTACTTCGACTTGCGCAACTGCCATTGCTAAAAGGCAGCATGCATACCGCAGATTTAACCGACACAAGTCCAGTTCAAACAAACAGAAGTATATAGAAGCTAGAAGTAACGTTAAGAAAGAAATAGCGACATCTAAGAGAGAATTTACTGAAGCCACTAAAAAACGCATCGAAGCACAAAAATTAGGAAATCGTTACTTCTGGAAAATCTACAACAGTGTAGTAAATAATGGGCAATCAACAATTCCCCCGCAAACCAACAATCACGAGGTTGTTTGCTCAGCAACCGACAAGGCTAATATGCTTCCTCGAACTCCACACTGCACCCTTCCAACCACCCTCTGCCTGACTTTCCTTTGCGGACAGACGCCACGCTAGACGATCTAAAAATCACCCCTGCTATCATACAAAACCTTGACACTTCAAAAGCACGTGGACCTGATCTCATCCCAGCTGTGCTATTACAAAAGTGCCCAGCGGAAGTAGCTCCAGTTCTCTCCCAACTCTACAACAAATGCCTTAATTAATCATGCTTTCCGGGCTGTTGGAAAACTGCTTCTGTGGTACCAGTATTCAAGAATTCTGGCGAAAGAATTGACACATCAAATTATCGCCCCATTAGCCTCCTCCCACTTTTCGCCAAAATATTTGAGACCATAATTGACCATGCTCTCGTCCGGAAACTTACAGATGCTTAACTTCTGACTGACCAACAATATGGATTTAGACAAGCCCGTTCCACAGCTGACATCCTCACTGTAATCTCTGAAGGTATATACCATTCACTGAACAAAGCGGGGTAGGGCAGAGCGGTAGCTCTATATATATTCAAGTCCTTTGACAGGGTATGGCATGAGGGTCTCCTCAGGAAAATTAAATTATACGGTATCACTGGTAGAATGCGTAACATAATTAAATCGTTCTTAGATAAGAGAAAAATTCAGGTTGTCCTCGACGGTCGTACATCTAAACAGTGTGATATACATGCGGGAGTGCCTCAGGGTTCTATCTTTGGACCTCTATTGTTCCTAATATTTATTAATTACCTCCCCGACAAAACTGTCCCTGGGTTGGGTATATATGCTGATGACACCACGCTCTATAACAGGCATGACAGGAAAACAAATGAACACATAACTAAAGAAATGGCAAAAATACTAGAGGATGACCTCCAATCTGTAGTGGAAGGAACATAAATGGATGGTCACATTCAATGCTGCCAAGACTAAACTGGTTTCATTCAATAATTACAAGAAATCTTCTCTACCACCAATAGCAATGGCCAGTGACTCCCTGTCTGAGAGTACATTATTCAAACTGCTTGGCCTAACGTTCACAGGAAACATGAGTTGGAACAATTACATTGAAAACATTGGCAGGGCCGCTGCGAAAAGGTAGGCTCTCTCTACCGTGCTAGAAAACTACTGACACGTGAAAGTATCCTCTACCTCTATAAGGCCACCTTTCGCCCATGTATGGAGTATTGTTGTCACATTTGGGCTGGTGCATCTGCTGCTAGTCTCTCGCTCCTGAAAAAGGTTCAAAAGAGAGTTCCGAATCTGATAGGCACTGAACTGGCGTCTAAGCTTCAGCCTCTATCCTATCGACGAAACGTTGCATCCCTCTGCCTGTTCTAAAAGTATTTTAATGGAGAATGCTCTGACGAACTGCAGACACTTGTGCCCCACGAAGTAGACAACGTCGACAAACCCGATAAACAGCTAAATCGCACACCCACACAGTAGAGATCCCTAGATGTAAAATATCTTTCTACTCCAGTAGTTTCTTCCCCAGAACCGCTAGACTCTGGAATTCCATTCCAGGTCCCTTCTTCCCTAACTGTACTGACATACAGAAGTTCAAGTGTAACGTGAACCGACATCTTGCTGCCTAAATCCCAACATAATGCCCCAGTAGTTGCTTCCCCTGAAAATAGCCCCCTACACCAAAGTGGCAATGCACCTTGTTTGGGGTGAAAATGTAATTTTTAAAAAATAAGTTAGAGTATCATTTAATTACACACTCATCTAGGGAAATCGTCTGTCCAATGTCAGTTTCACTAAGACAGAATATGTCTTGTTTAGTCTCCTGTAATTGGGTTTCAACCTCTGGAAGTTAGAACGTAGATCCTTGATGTTCGAGAAGGAGACATGGTAGTGGAGGTCTACGTTAGAAGATGGAGATCGTGTATTTTTCATGATGGACTTTTGGGAATTGTGGACTAGGCCAACTGACTTGCTTGAAGCAGGGCAGAGAGGGAAAGTAAGAGAGAAATAGAAATGAAGAAATGTTTTTTGTAGCACATGAAAAGGTAAAGCCGTAACAATTACCACTTATATGGCATCGAGAGTCCCCACCTAAAGCTACTGCATGGTCCAGAATCCATTCATTAAATGGCAATACAGCAGCTCCAGTATTTGCACCTGCTGATAGGACAGCCTCCTTAGAGGTTATTCTAAGGTTCAGGTCCCTGACTATCAGGCGGATAACGTCAGCCCAGATAAAACCTTTTATTTCCAGCACCCTTACTAGTGACATGACAACAAGGATAGACATAGAAATAGAAAATTACCGACATCTCTCTCGACTGTTCACGCAAAATACTGCCAACCCCTTTTTCTTTAGCCTTTTCTTCTTCATTTGTCAGAAAAATTACTCATTAAAATAAAAGGACTGAGTGATAAATAAAGAAGCGAGAGTAACGGGAGCTGCCGATAAAGCATCCACAATTCATTGTCTACTCCCCATTAAAAATATATTAAGTATTGTACTTAATAAAAATCCATTTGGCGTGTTTAGGGAAAAGTATGGTGAAATATTCCCCTCTCATTAACTAAAAATGAATACAATTGCCAAATCTGTTATGCTATCAACTTGGAAATTATAAACATTTATGGACAAGAAACATCTATTATAAAAAAATAAAACAATACATACTCCAAATAAACTTGCCAGATAGAATCGGCACATTTTTCCACGAGAAAACCATTTACACAATTAATAAAACAATGAAATAAAAATAAAGATTAAAAACTGAAATAAATATAATATTAGCACTTGCATCTAGAAAATAAATATTACAAAGTTCATCACTTAACTGCTATAATAAGACGTCCTTCGCGACTGCAAATAGGAATTGATTTTGCTTGAAATAAAATTCAGCGTTTTCATGTTTGAAAAGAAAAAGGTCATCACGTGACATAGCTCGCTACTTGGACAAGCATGTTCTTTTATAAGTAGTAACGTGTGAACGGACGGGGGGAAAGAAATTAGAATTTATGATCTATTTATGCTCTATTTCAAATTTACTTGCCAAATAGAATCGACACATTTTTCCACGAGAAAACCATTTACATAATTAATAAAACAGTGAATTAAAAGTAAAGATTTATATGCACATCCATCCATAGCCTTGAGCCCCTAAGGGGCATAGTCTATCAATAACTTTTATAAATGCTTTTGTATCGAGTGAGTTCTTTTACGGCGCGAGGATGTTTGCTCCACGCCCAACCTTCCCAGAAGTTACATACAACGCCTAGTCTTCCCAAATGGTCACCAATCTGGTACTGGCCAGGCTCAACGTTGCTTAACTTCGGTGATCTGGCGAGAACCGGTGTGTCAACGTGATTGTGTCGTACTTGATTCTATATGTATATGCCCCTCTTTATAAGACAGCTCACCCTTTATTGTCCTGTCTCATAATTTTATATCGACCCCTTTTGATGCGATATAGCCAGGCATATTTTAACCTTCCTATACTCCGTCCTGTTTAATTGCCATCTTATATGTATCTATATACATTTTGATTCTTATAGCTGCCATTAAATGTTTTCACTTCACCTGGCAGTTTACTCTATAAATAACATTCTTAATACGCCGCACTCTACTTGTCTGTCCTCTTCCATCGAAATCTCTTGCGTATTTCCCATTTCTTAGCTTACCCCCCTCTCACTTCCTTATAGTACGCCTGTTTGAACTCTTCTCGTTTTATTCCACCGCCCCTTTCGTTAATACATCACATCAGATCACGTGCTGTCCTTTTTTGCAACATTTTTCTTATACTGTCATATCACTATAATTTACAATTTATATTATCGGTATCATAAAAGTCACCAAAACGGTGTATGTTGTATAATCGTCTAAATGGTGATATGCGTACTTGAGACGAAGGGTTCATCCTGAGTGGTATACGTTTAACTAAATGTTTGTCGTTGCTTCTGCACTATTTGAACCGTGGAATTATATTGTTGCTGTCTATTTATGATATATTCATATCTAACTTCATGCGCTGTTGATCTTGTCAGCCTGGAATTCATTTTCTTCTTGGAGGAAAGGCTGGAACCTCGTTGGACGAATATTAAATCACTTCCGAGAACACTGATTGGTTTTATATAGTTTGTATTCTCTTTCCAGGTGTCGATCGCAGAAAAATGGAAAGTGAATATCTTTGCTTGCGTGGTTTACTTATAGGTATCTATTTTCACACACGGCAGCTCTCACCCCAGTGAAGGGGTGGGGGACGACATGTTAAATCGACCGCTCTTCTCTTCGTCCAAATTCCAACTCTCTGATCTCCAGCTAACCTGATCACATAACTCACTCGCAGATCCGATCAGCTGACCAGCCCTTCCTGTAAGTTTCTCTACAATATGATTTACCATATTTTGACAGATCTCATAAATATTCTTCATATTCATCTCATGTCCATCTCTCCAGTTAGATAGATAGATAGATAGATATAAAGAGATTGATAGATGCAGAAATATGTAACTAAATAGAATAGATCAACACTTTATTGTGTTCGGACTATTACATAACACAATCACCCCCACACCATTTCTATTTAATTTCTTCCATCCTTAAAAAACCGGTCTCTTTCACATACCTCCACATCACCGTTTTGCTATCTTTCGCGCGCACAGTCTGATTGATCTTTATTATTGCTCGTTTCCGATTAAACTTATACTATAATTTAATGACTCTTTTTATCAATTCATATTCTGAATGGTATCAAATCAAACCCTTTTCTGTCATTCATAAATAGGCATAGCTATCATTATTTTCGGAACTTGAATGCCCTGTTCTACTAAATATTTAATCCTAAGATACATCTCTCCTTAGATTATTGCTGTATTTTCAAAAGTGTGTTGACATGTTCCATCTTATTTTTTATGTCAACAAACACCAAATCATTGGTCGGACCCTAAATCCTTCTTTGAACAATAACCTAGAACTGTTTTACATACTCGACATATTTTCAAACGAATTACAGATTTTAATCAAGATCGCAGGATAAAATTACGGTAAATAATTGAATTCATTCAAAACGTTTCGCAAAAATACAAACAAATACCATATAAGCAAATTGCGATATATCAAAACAGTCGGCTAGGTGAACCAGCGGATAAATAGGTTAGGCTATTTACAGTGGGGTCCCGATTTCGAATCTCGCTAGATTCAGCCACTCTGATGAGTCGTAGAGGACGAAATACGTGTCAGTGGATGATTATATTTCAAAAAACCTAATATGCCGCTGCCCATTTGGTGGTACCAAATTGGTTAAAGGGGAAATTATTCCCAACTCGCATTTAGGTAAAATGCACGTTCGTAAATAATTGAATTAATTCAAAACGTACAGCAAAAACAAAAACAAATAACATATAAGCAAATTGAGGTATATCGGTACAGTCGGCGAGATGGACCAGCAGATAAAAAGGTTAGACTCATCTACCGTGGGGTCCCGATTTCAAATCTTAGCCACTCTGATGAGCCCTAAACGACGAAACACGTCAGTGGATACTTATTTGTGACAAACAATATATATATATATATATATATATATATATAGGGAGAGAGAGAGAGAGAGAGAGAGAGAAGAAAGAGATACAGAGAGTGAAAAAGAGAATGAAAGCTTACTTCGCGCGCTAAATTATATTCTGATTTGTACAATAATGTCAGCATACATTGATAGGTATTGGTATTATAATTCTCTCAGTAACCATCTTTTAATTGTATATCATTTTTATTTTACTATCACTATTTTTCGTTGTTTGTCTATCTATCGATCTATCTGTCTCTATATACCATTCTGTATAAAAGAATCTGTATACAGTAAATAACAGATTGTGCCATAAATATGTCATGTGTCGTACAGAGGGTAAAGTAATTCAAATAAAAGTCAACTAAACTCTCGTAGGTCGCTTGTATTCGGCGATCTTTTCCCGGAAATTGATTGTTCCCCTGTCTGATTTTCCGTGCATTTTTCTTACGGGACAGAAGCTCGATTATTTATTCGATCTTTATGTACGCATTTAGCGTTACTGGTCACAATAAAGTCTTCGAATAAAAAGGTAGGTTTTGTGGCGACATAATTACGATGAAATTCACCTGTACGTATTCTCAATCGATAAGGGCAAAGACGGTAATAAAAATAATAACAACGGCGATTACGAGAAGTGTTCGCCTCTTCGCCGCTGATACGAACAATAATTCACGTCGCGCTCTTAAGAGAAGCAATATGTGCTTAATATTGCTTTTGCGTTACGAGAGAACACATTTTGTCAAATGCGGATTCAGATAAGATGGCTCACTGTGCATATGCGACAGGTAAAGCGAGGGGGTATGTGATCTAGAGGTAACGTGAGAGAGGGAATCGATAAAAATGACAGTTATTGTCATTCGATTCATAAATGCCGTCGAGAACCAATCCTGAAAGAAATATTATTTAAAGCAATAATAGGACTATAGACATTAAACACACGCATATTCATATTTAAACCTTTACACTCGTACAAGCGCAGACTTGTAGATACACGCAAGTACATGCATTTGATATACTATACGTAGGCTCCGGAAAGATAAACTCATGTATTGACAAGGCTGTAGAGACGAACTGACGTCGAATCATAATGACACTCATATAAAAGAAGACCCCCTAACAAAATCCATATATAAACGTTAAAAATTATGCATGCACACATTAAATTCGGATCTGCGATCTAGTGGGATTATCTCTTCTAGTCAGTACAGTATATTTCACATGTTGCTTTCCTATCTTCGCTATTTTTATTGTAGATGCACGACTATGTTTACCAACTGACTACGGCATGTTCGTCTTCAGTGCTTATGGAGGCAAATACTTACTGAACTCTCTTCTTTAACGATTTATTTAAACATTCCTTTTCCCGTACACTCTATTGTTTTCAATTCTCTTGTAGATGCGGTCATTGCTCTATTGACGATCGATCTCTTCGACTAGTATCCTTTATTGTCTCACCGACTCTTAATATGACAAGATTCATAAATACAAAGGCACCTACAGAATATAACGTGTTTTTGCTATACTTGTTGACAACAAGCATATTTTCCTAAAAAAAAAAAATGCGTATACCAATTTGACAATAGACATGTTGCATTTTATGAAATTGCGCCATAATTTTAGTACATTAAATAACAATTCTGACTTCAAAATACAAGGAAGATATTTAATACTTAGTAACAGGTAAGAGGTAGGATGGCATCGAGGTCCGATTAATCCCTTAGTTTAGTCCAGAGATCACAATATAATGTGTGGCGTTTAAGTGCGTTTGTCTGTGATGGTCTTTCTCTACTGCTAGAAGAATGGCTGATTCGAGCTGCAGAGCTCAATAGTTTAGTAGAGTCTGACCTAAAATTCCTAGGCCGAATTCTACAGGTCCGCTGGCACTATGTTGACTCTTATACAAATATCTGCACGCGATGTAGAATCATTCCCCTTTACTGACTGTTTTTAAAGAGGATAATTGTTTGGGTTAGAAACGCCGTACGCCACAACACAGAAGAGTTCATCCAACTAAAACGTAGTTACACAACATCAAACGCGACACCAATCCTACCTCCGGGCAACAAGTATGCGGTGTTCGCCGCTGGTTCCGACACTGGCTGCCCATAAGTATATGGGTCGTTATGGATTGACGTACCTAATTTCCGTAGAAAGACGATGTGTGTTGTATGGGAGGAATGCGATCAACTCAATCTGGGTGAAAACCACAAAAAAGTCAATGCTTAATAGTATTCGTATTCGTAAGAAACATTTTATTGTTTAAATCGATTAAGCGCACAATTACGCCAGTCTGAATTTTTGTCGAAAACACTATACAAAATATTTCAAATTATCTAAGATTAATATAAAATATTCGAAAAATGAAACGCTATTCTACATTTTACAGCGCGAAACATTTGGCGAACCTCTTAATAACAACAGGAGCCATAATATATTTCTAATTACGGCAAACACTTTCTCTTATTTCTCGATTTTACTCCCCGAAGTTAAGAAAAAAAACAATTAAAAAAAGATGTACTAATGCTTAATAAAATATTTGTATGATAATATTTTTCAAAGATATTTAGTCTAGTGATTCTATATTTATACAAAATACTGGCTAGATTAGTTAACGTAAACATATGAAAGGAAGAAATGTACTCTAGAACAGTCGAAAAAGAAAAACAGTAACATAACATTTTATCATGAAAGAAGATGGGTAGGAGATATTTTCCGACATTTTATAATCGCCAATTATCTTGTGACGGAACGTATATATATATATATATATATATATATATATATATATATATATATATATATATATATATATTTACATCTTATTTTTTTACAAGTTTTGTGACCACAAAACATAAAACTTTAAATTTTAAGCTATGCAGCTACCAGCAAGTACTATGTTAAAACCTTTAACGTGACTTTCTGTTTATTTCGCTAACAATTTTTCTTCCCCTTATACGAAAACTAAAATAAACCGTAATGCTATTGCAAGGCTGTTACGGCCATACTATAATATAGAAATAAAAATTAAAAAACTCTTTTTATAAAAAAAATAATTAATAGGAAGTAAAGAAATAACGAGATCTAATTCAGGATCTCAACGAATGGGATATATATAAAAAAAATTAATGGCTTAGGATTTTCTGTGAAAACTGCTCATGACTCTGTTCTTAAATAAGGATACGAAAATTAGGCGATATATTAATATTTAAATGGGCTTTTCCGTAGCTACAGCAAAGCTAAATGTTTCTCACATGCTTTTCCCGTTAAGGGAATTTTTCATTTTTTCTTTCTCTTCAAAAATGCTCGATTGTCAAATGTGTGTTTATTCATAAAGTCTGAAGAAATGTTGGTTTGGGAAAAAATTTCAAACGATATAAGGTTTGAAATTGTTCGACTGGACATGGAAAAACTGTAACGTAAAATGAAATAGACTTTTTGTCGTCATCAACACCCTTTTTTAAGTCTTAGTTTTGCTTTCACAGTATATTAATGCACAATTATGAAATATGATAATTTTGTAGCTTACTCTTTAAGTAAACATGTTTGAACAGCCTTACAACTGTTCCCTACTTAATGCATTAGCCATCACATTTGTAATGCAACAAGCGTTGTTTTATAAAATGTTGTTGTTTTGCATTTATGTTGATTAAACTATTTATGTATGTTTCTCATGAATACTTATCCTCGAGTGGATTTTACTTTGATAAGTTGTGCCTCATTATTAGAAAAGTGTTTCACATTTGTGAAATCAGTTGACTTGGATCTCATACAACATTAGGAACACGTGTCAAATCATGATTGTGAAATTCAAGTTAAAAGACAAATACTTAATTTCCAAAAAGAACTCTAAACGAAATGGTCTTAAATCAAATTCTTTACAATTCAGAACTTATCTCTACGGCAGTTTTGATGAAGGACGATTATCGCCGAAAACATTCCATTAGGCCATACACATGTTTATATATATATATATATATATATATATATATATATATATATATATATGTATATATATATATATATATATATATATACATATATAGATGTAAATATGCAATGCTATGAAAGTTATCAAAAGTGCGTTAGGTTAAAAATGTCAGTGCGTTTCTTATTGATATTAATATTTACTCGGATAATAAGTCATGTAACTGTACCTATGATCGATAGTCTAATATTTCTGTTACATTTTCATTTCATCTTCAGCCTTTTTCATCGATGCGGATTGTAGATGGTAATTCAATAAAATTGACGCCTGATTGACAAAATGCTTATTGGCAGGCCGTGTTTGAACACCAAAAGATTAATGTCAATCAAATATAAAAATGGAAATCCAACCTTTCAATCAGTTTGCGGAACGCCATGTTTGGCATAAATGAAAACGAACGCCAGAAAGGGCAAAGACACGCTTATATTCACTTTCTCTTTTCTTCGTTCAATGGAAATTCTGGGTACTGACTTAATTCATTTGTCCATTTTAAATAGGGTTATTCCTTTGAATTTCGTATTATTTTGATTTACAGGTATTACTACGTCTGTTTCACAGAATTTAGTTTTGTTCTATCTATTTTATTTTCGTAGTAAACTATTTTATTTTTACTTTTCTCATTTTGTTTATATCTGTATTATTTTCTTTTGTATGTGTAGATTTTGGTTTTTAGTATTAATTGTTTCTTTTTCAGGTGAATCACTTACTTTCTTACATATGTCACTTGTTTTTGTTTGCACGTTTTTTTTTTAATTTCTTAATTCGTTTTTTCTTCTACCTTGCAAATACCCCCCTTATATTTTCAATTCTATTCGACTATAGTTCTTTTTTACACTCTGATTATTTGATTTCACATTTCGTCTTTTTCAATAACTATGCTATTCATAAATGGACGAACAACACGATTAATATTTCCATCACGATATTGTAAGATTTCCTTCCAAGGGGATATTGTATCCTTCCGGCTCGTGGTGAACTCGATCCGTAATGCGAATGGCCGCGCCCGTGCTCTGTACGGCTCAAAATCAGTGGACGTAACTTTGGTGTCTTTTCTGTTAAAGTATGATCACTCTGGTTGCCTCTTATTGTCAGAGACAGATAACCCCTGCACCCTCCCCCGCCTTATGATTATAAGATGAAATGTTGTGGTCATTTTCAGACGTAGTAAAAAATTTGTGTTACTTTCCGCGCATTTGTGGTGATAAATTCCTTTGTACTCTAGCTTTCCGACATGAAGGTTTCCTTAACGAAAGAGAACTGCCTGAGTTTGTACATTCTCATGTGGTGTACACAACTTCCATTTCTTTTTCATGCTCACTAGGCAATTCCATGTTAATGTCTCGTTCAACGATTATTGCTTACTCAGGAAGTTGTTCCTGTAGGGAATCACGGTTTATAGACGGGTTCGAAGTCCTTGGTGTGGCGAAATGTGGACCATCCATAAGTGTGTATGCTTCCATCTATTCACACTGTACACTCGGTTCTCCTGTATCTCAACGATCTTTCCAGTCTTCGTCCATCGACGTGGGCAATTACAGCCCTCGTTCTGGATCTGGAAAAAATATCCATCTTGGAGTTCTCAGAGTGGACGAAAATTCTGATCGTAGAACTGTTTGTGCCGCATATGCCTTTATACCATTGCCATCTCTCTTAATTCGTTATTTCTCTCCACTTTTTCCTGGTTTGGTATTCATACCGTATGATGGGAAGGTGATTTTTAATGACCCGACCATATAGCATTGCGGCTGGGAACATTTCAAGGTCTGGGACAGGAGTGTTTCAATGGATTAATAATGCTCGAGCATCCCGATGGTGGTATAGGCGTCCATAATTTTCCGTGTTGTCGGCTAATATGTGCTTTGCGATTTTAACGACCAACTCCGCGCTACAGTTACTTTGAGCATAATACGCCGATGAGGACGTGTTCCATATAGTCCAGTTTCTTAAAAAGGCGTCGTTCTCCTGGGACACAAACGGTGGCACATTATCTGAAATAACTCCCTCGGGTGCACTGTAAGTACAGAAAATAGTTTTATAGGAATCACATACCGCTCTTCCACAGAGCCACGGACACCATAGAGTTTTCACTTGTATATCGAGGAAATAGACCATTACTTGTTGGAATGGAATTTCACGCTCCGTTGATTACTTTAATGCTCCCTTAGGTAGAGATGGGGCGATTGTGTTGCACGTGCGGTCCGGGGATATAGTTTGCCTGATGTAAGCCTCTAAACCCGGGCACCTTGATAATCGGAGTGAATGGATTCTAACACTTACGCGAAGTTGTCGGGGTATCAGAATTTTATCGCTTTTGGTGGTAACTCCTTTTAGGCATTATACCTCTTCAGGAAGATACCAGAAGACTCGAACCATGCAAGAGATATTGTTGCATAACTGAGGTAAGCCATTTTTATTTAGATCTCTCCGCACCCACAATTCTTCCCCATGTTTAGGGCCAATCTCACACGGCAATGTGAAAAGTCTTTTACTGCAATGCCAATCGTTTGGTGTTGGTCTTTTAGTGAGTTACCTGCTGGATATCAAGATTCACAGTCAGGGGCTAAATTGAGTTTTCCAGATCAATGTTTTATCTCAAATTTCTACATCAGTGACTTTTCATTGAAATATAATAAGTAAGGCTTTTTAATAGTCTCTTAGGCTTGGTTTGAAAATATAATTATTAGTGGTAAGTTATCCACTGTTATCAGCAACTTTGGCCATGCGAGTATGAACATTCAGCACGAGTCTAGCCCGTCGACCAGAGTTAAAGCTTCTTCGATCGGTGCGTATCGTGATTCCACGTCTCGGAATCCCGCCAAGAATTAGTTTTCAAGGACCATCTCCCCAACTCATGTTCAATTCATCCTCCCATATGCAGTGTTTCTAAGATAGGAAGTACGATACCCCTGTTTTCCTATAGTCGGTTGCAAATCCTATTATCTTGTTTATTTCGACCGTTTAGATACATTTCTCAATAGTTTTCACTCTCATTCTCTTTGATTCCTGGAACCTGTGTTTCAGTGTTTCATCCCAACAGAACTTTCTGTTCTTTGTCTTTAACAACTCTCGGAATAGGAGCCATAACTTCTGCTTGTGAGAAGGCATACGGCATGTGTTTCACGAGTCCACACCAGGATACAATTCCAGTAATATTTGTCAACGTTTTCTCATCGAGTCTGCGGGGATAACATTTATCCGAGATACTATTTGTAAGCACTTCTCGACACTCTGCTTATGACTTCCGTTCTGGACTCCTAAAATTTACGACATACTGTTGATACGTGCCCCCCCACATGCACAAAAGTGGCACTTGAGTTGATCTGTTGAACAATCTTTTCGTTTCCATGATACTTCTGGGTGTGGCGTCTTACCCCAACCGTTACAACGCTTAGTATATCGTGGAGTCAATGGAACTTTTGTATCCTGTTCGTGATGTTCACGGTTCGACCTTTGTTCACCCGACAACGCCAGAGTGTGACTGGCATCGTTAAAATAGAGTATTGACTTGTCTGTTGCCTCCAGGCAGACTATCCTGAGAACTTCTGATCTAATGTAGTAAGCGGAGCTACCTCCACCAGTATCTTTCTCTGGCGTTCAGTATCATGCGACCCCGCTATCACCTGTCCAGCAACCATATCGTCTGAATACTTAACTTGCTGCCAAAAAGTCGGTTCGTTCGGACACTGAATACGAAATTCACAAAAAGATCGGCTTAGCCACGTAACCTACAAAAAAAACCAAACAAACAAATAAAAACATTACCGACTCACCCTCGTTCTGTTTCATGGAGTGGAAATTTTGTCGATGGACTTCCTTTTACAATCCTCGCACGGTCACCCGTCGTTTCTTATAAAGAAATCAATCCTCTCGGGCAAAGTTGAGCCTATTTCGGCCTTGTTGAATAAGTTGAAACAATGACCTGTTTGTTCCCGGTGTACATGTCTACCGTAGTTTGTTCCGGATTACGGCTGGATCTTCTAATTCACATATGCATTTGTATCGCGCCCAGGTGATAAAATGTTTTTTCCAACGAGTTTACTAAATGAAAACAACTTTTTCTTGTTCCATGGTATTCTGACAGTATGTATACCATATGTCCAATGCTGCTGTCCAACTTTTCACGCCTTACAGTAAAAATCTGTCCGTAGAGCTATTTAAGAGTTCCGTATAACGGGATGTTGTACTCTTTCGACTCTCGTGAGCTCGATACAAAATGTTAATGGCCGCACCTGTATTCGGTATTTTATAGGCATAAGAGGACTTTACTCTGGTTACCTTTCTGTCCAGGGAAGGTCACTCTAGTTGCATCCTAACTATAACAAGGCTTTAGTCATAATGATGCGACGTGCCTAATTTGGTAAAATATTGTTAGGTAGTTTTTGACATTATTTGTGTCCTTAAGGTGAATAAATATGAACACAGTTTTAGTGGTATAGATGGTAGTTGAAGCAATCTCCACAACTTTAGAGTTAAGTATGAATGTCCTTGATGACGCGTTCTGCGTTTATTTCTTTTAGGCTGATCATTTTTCTATTTGCGATTTAACAGTGTGATTCATATTTATCTATTCATTGATCTTATTTTATTACATTTGCCTTCCTTTGATGTGTTCCTATTTTATCCATTTTTCATTTCATTATTCTTATTAGTTTTTTTTGTTTAAGATTTTCGTTCTTACTATTTTCTACCTTTCTATGTTTTCTTTTTTACTTATTTCCATTTTATCTTTTATGATTTATCTGGTCGAATATGGGCTAGTATCTACAGAGGAATGACATTAACTCCTACTTTGTATTTTTTCAGCAGTTTAATTACAATATGTAGAGTTTTATTAATATTACGAGACGTGTAACTACTTCAATATATATATATATATATATATATATATATATATATATATACAGAGATGGAGACAGTGAGAAAGGAGAGAGATAAGGTAAAATACTACGCAGATTTCAAACGAGTCATCAACGATTTCTTGTCATTGATCTGTGATGTTTCCAAGAATCTAAATAACAAGTCTCTCCATACTTCAAGTATTTTATATCCCGTTAGAAAATCTTTCAAATAAATTTGCCTTATAGCAACAGCCGTTCATTATTGATTTATCGCTGGCAAGAACCATTAGAGGTCACTTGAATTAAGAGTGCAATAAACCGCTTCCAAATTCCTGGTCCTCTTCGTCCTACTCCAGGGGGCGGAGGCTGTTAGTGCTTTCTCCCCTCAGCATTTCATCTTTTTTACAACTATTTGGTATGGTGCACGTTAATGGTGACACTATAGTTTTACAGGGGTGTAAAACTTAAAATTAGAAGGTTTTAGTTTGCTAGATTTCATGTATCTTTTTGTCTTATTTCTGTTTCAGTTTGTCTCCGTCCGTTAATGGTACTAGCTCATATGTATTAGTTGCCACATCAAAGGAATTTCCCTCATATTTCAGCTGTTATTATTATTGTCTTCCATTGCATCTTTTTAGGCATCCCTGATGTAAATATCGCACATTCTATTTCAGAAGTTTGACGGAATTGTTCTTATTGCGCCCATTATTATTGCTGTTGACATTATTCATCTTCCATATCTGTTTCAACTCTTTGGCTAGGTCCGTGCATTTCCTTCGGTTCTCCTTGCTATTCAGTACGATAGAACGGCAGAATCTACGATCGGGCAAGATTTGTCCTTCTTGTTCACTTTCACAACATCCAGTTTTGTTAATTTGATTGTTTTTTTCTGGTTGTACGTCCATGTTCCATACGATTTTTTTTATTTCTGTTTTTAAGCTGCTGGTTTGTGCTTTTACTATGGGCTTGGGCGGTCAAAATGTATTTGTTCGCATTATTACCGGTGTACTGTCTGCATCACTTCATTGTGCATATTTGTATATACTTTTTAGGCTAGTTTTTTTTTACTTGGCAGTCACCGATTATCAAGGCATGAGAGCCACTCAGAGATAAGGGTTAATGACTGTAATGTGGTAGTGTAGTAATGTCTAATGATATAAATTGGGTAGAATTTTATTATTTGTTAAGACGGCTTAACAGAATCTTGTTCATATTGGATAGGAATGCGACCATGTTGTAATCAACCAGGAAGCAAGCTGGTAGAACAGTGTTCCAAAGGTGGGATGTTCTGGGAAAGAATCTTTTTTCTTGGAATCTTCGTTTAGATTTAGACACAGATAGAGAGAGAGAGAGAGAGAGAGAGAGAGAGAGAGGAAAATCATATATAATAGTTACTAGTCGAATATTTTTGCGAAGGCTTCACAAGGGGGGACCATAGCTTGGAGTTCAGTCGAGCACTTGCCATGAAAAAATCGATAGAGACAGGTTAGCGACGTATTTTCTGTGGGAAACAGGTTGCAAGATAAATGGTATCACCTACTGTCTTTGGAAGCCGCTTTTGAACTCCATGATGCCAGGATAGGGCACGATGCCAAGATGTGGAAACATTATTCTATTTTTGGTCGTACCTAGTACTTATACAGATAGAGAATTGCATCGACAGTGGGATACTTACAGAAGCGGCAGAGTGATTCAACCATTTTTCCAGCACTCTTGATAACATTTCATTTATATGGTTCATTTCACATCAGGAGTAAAGGTTAGACCAAGGAGCTTATGAAGATATGGGATTTCCTCAAAACGAAGGCATTCATTTCAATTGGGGCGTTGTGGGGATCAGAGAGTTTAATATGAAAAGAAGGAAGTTTGGTTTTCGATGCATTAAATTAACCCACAAGCTTTTTCTCCGTTGCATCACGTTTCCAAGTTTAAAAGAAAGTCAGAAAGATCTTGGTCATTGCTGGTCTTTGGTGTGTCGCCATAGATTACCCTGTCGCTTGCATAAATTTCTACGACTGATCTTAGAATGTAATTTTCGAGATCATTGATGAAGATCAAGAAGAGGGTTTGTAGTTTTCTACAATTACTTAATAGGTAGTTGATCGTTTCGTCTTATTATCCACAGTCTGCATTTGCTGCTTTATTGTGCATTGTCGATCCCATCTGTGATATACTTTGCTCTTATCGCGTTATATTTTGTGGTGGTTATGAGAGGTGCAGTTTTTCTGTAAAAGTTTCAGTTACGTAGCCATGTCCAAGTGTGTGTATGAATCTTTTTCTTGTCATCCTCATGAGTCGCTCGTGTAGCTATTTCTGTATCTATTTTTTCTTAACCTTTTCTTCTTCTTCTTCGTATTATTATTATTATTGGTGCACAATGAGCTTTCACATAGCCTGTGGTGTTCTCATGGATGCTGAGTGATAACAAATTTTCCGTAGATTTTCTATTACTCCCCACCTCTTTCGATAACATTTACAAATAAATCAACTTTATTGCAACAGCTGCTTGCCATTGATTATTTGTTGGCAGCGGCAATTGGTCTTGGTATGCAGCTTCAATATTCTTGGTTCCATGTAGCGTTTCATGTTTTGTCTTTATAGCAGTTTGTCTGGTCTGTGTTTGTGGTTTGCGCGTGTTAGTCTCCACATTCAAAGGTTGCCCTTAATATTTCAGCTGTTTTCATTATTGGTGTTCGTTGTATTTTCCACTCATTCCCTTGATTCCGATTTCTCCCATTCTTTTGTTAATTTTTTCGGGATTGTTTCTCGTGCTTCTTCTATTAAGATATCATTTTATTTTCTTCATCATCCGTATCCCTTTCAACTCTCTGGATAGTTCCGTGTATTTGCTCCGTTTCCCCTTTTCTTTGATATTCATCCTGTGGTCAGCTGGAACAGTAAAGTCTACCATTTGGGCTGACTTTTCTTTCTTGTGAATCATTACAATACCCGGTCTTCTTGCTTGGATAGATGTATTAGTTTGTAAGTCCATGTCCAATATGACTTTGTTATTCCTGTTTTCAAGTACTGTTGCTGGCTTATGTTTGTACCGCTGGTCTGTGCGTTCGAGATGCATTTGTTTGCATAATTCCCAGTGTACTACATTTTCCACTGTGTCGTGTATGTTCATGTATTCTTTTGGGCCACTATTTCTGCGTGCGTTTGTCTTCGTATACCAAAGTGTAAAAATCATATTTAGGTCATTTAATTCTAAAATATATAGAATAGAACAGTAAATGTCGAAACAAACGATGAAGGAAATTGTTGGTCTATCGAAAAACTTATATTTATTACTATATTAAATTAAATTGAGGATATATTGGATATTCTTCGCTACACAAATTTATGGGAACACAAGAAACATATACAATATGTAAATGTAATGTTGAAATGAAAAGTCTTTCATGAATAAACAATGTACTTTCACACAGCATACAAGTTAATATAATGTAATTCCTCATATTATTCGTTTGTTTCTACTTTTATTTTTTTCCGGGACACTGTATAATTTTGACATAATATTCATTTCGTAGAAAATTCACATAAAATGATAACAATATTTTAAATTAATGTCTCGTAGCAGTTTATTTTTTCTCAGAAGGCTTGGAAAGAGTAGACATATAATTTCCAACAAAATTATATAAGCTTAAATAAACAACAAGATTCAGATTATACAGATTCGACTACCACTGGTCTGTAATATTATTGAAGCCCATCCATATTCATCAGTAAGATATAACATTTAATTAGTATTAATAAACATTGGTATAAAATAGTTTGGAACACAGGCAATTTGATGACATGACAGCATATGCAAACAATTGTCTACTATAATATTTCCTGTATATCGAAATAAGAATTAACACAAAAAAATTTACATAATGTAAATGACAAAATATTATAAGCATGTTCTCATGGGGTTGCCAATTGACGAATACGTGTTGTTGGTATGTATGATAAAAATTCAAGAACTGTAAAGATTTAGTAAATATCAAATACAATTTTTCCTTACTATAATAAGATTATTAAGTAAATATGGATGTAGGACCGAGGAATGCAGACAATTTTGTTTTTGTGAACTCGCTTTTGTTTCGTTCGTTTTCATCTCTTATTTTAAAAGTGAGCCATATATATATATATATATATATATATATATATATATATATATATATATATATATATACAGTGATGATCATATTTATTGGCACGGTAAAATAAAAGTTAAATTTTGTCTAATAAATTCTAAAAACGGGATTAAATTAAAGAAAATAACAAAGTATATTATGTATTTTTAACTGGCCTTTCCGATGCAGCAATCGGATTTTAGAAAAAATAAATAACAAAGGAACAACAAACATAATTGCAAAAAACCCTTGTTCAAAATTATTGGCACGGCTTTGTTTTTCTTTTAGTATCAGTATAATATCAATCAATTTCCGGTTTACGTGCTTTCTGAACTTTTTTATAGCCATATTATGCTTGTTTAACGCTAATTCAGTGAATAATTTTTTTCAGATAATTTTTAGATAGCGATTTATTTAACCTATTATAAGTGACTAAATTATAATATTCAATCGCCATGGTTAAAACTAAGGAACACAGCGAAGACGTCAGGAAGCTTGTTGTAGCATGCCATACCAATGGGGAGGGCTATGATAAGATTTCAAAGAAGCTAAACCTTCCCAAATCCACTGTTAGAGCCATAATAAACAAGTTCAAATCGCAAGGGCACGTTATGAGTTTAGAGGGTAGAGGGAGAAAAAGGATTATTTCCCCAAGAGATGAACGGAAAATTGTTCGACAAGTAAAACAAAACCCAAGGATCTCTGTTGGGGAGATTGTTGATGAACAGAGCACCTCTGGAGTGAATGTATCTCGACATACAGTTGGTAGAGTTTTGAAGAGAGCTGGTTTAAAAGCATGTCGTCCGAGAAAGACTCCCTTATTGAAGCCTATGCACCTGAAAGCAAGGCTAGCTTTTGCAAAACGTCATATTGATAAAGATGTTGCATTCTGGAAACGTGTTCTATGGACTGACGAAACGAAAATAGAGTTATTTGGCCATAATAAAGTGTCTTATATTTACAGAAAATCTGGCGAAGCTTTTCTGCCTAAGAACACCATACCCACAGTGAAGCACGGTGGAGGCAGTTTGATGTTTTGGGGATCCTTTGCTGCCTCTGGACCAGTGCGACTTGTTAAGGTTACAGGTAGCATAAAAAAGGAAGATTATGTTAAAATATTGGATGAAAACCTGAAAGACTCTGCTAAAGAGCTCTCACTTGGTCGTCGTTGGTGGTTCATGCAAGATAATGACCCAAAGCATTCGGCTAAACTGACTAAGAAATGGCTTGAGGACAATCATATTAATGTTTTGGAGTGGCCATCACAAAGCCCAGACCTTAATCCAATTGAAAATCTATGGAGAACATTAAAATTGAGGGTAATGCAAAGGAAGCCTAAGAATCTTATTAAATTGGAGGATTATTGTCAGGAAGAGTAGGCTAAAATTACTACTGAAGAGTGCAACAACTTGGTTGTAAACTATGAAAAGCGACTGAGGAAGGTAATCAAGGCCAAAGGCTATACAATTGATTATTAAATAAATCGTGCCAATAATTTTGAACAAGGGTTTTTTGCAATTATGTTTGTTGTTCCTTTGTTATTTATTTTTTCTAAAATCCGATTGCTGCATCGGAAAGGCCAGTTAAAAATACATAATATACTTTGTTATTTTCTTTAATTTAATCCCTTTTTCAGAATTTATTAGACAAAATTTAACTTTTATTTTACCGTGCCAATAAATATGATCATCATTGTATATATATATATATATATATATATATATATATATATATATATATATATATATATATATATATATATATATATATATATATATATAGGGAAAAATAAAAGTGCAAAATGGATCATTAAAACTATAGAATGGTTCATTTATTTAACAAAGGTATTCACACCCGGGAACTCTTTAAACCAAAGTATTTTGAAGCCCAATGCTGCTCGTCAGAAGAGTAGAGATGATGCTAGGTAAGATGATGGTGATGCGACGTCTAGCGTGAAATTATTACTGCATATTATTTAAAATATATAATCTTCTGAAATTTAGTAGTATAGCCTTACAACTACCAACCATACCAACCTCATAACGTACTCCTTTTACTCACATCCGGATCTTCCCTTGCATTACTAAATTAAGACTCTAGTACACGACGCTCTATAATATTCACTCCACAACTTTCATTAATTCTCATAATATCACACTATAACCATAGTCGTCATACAAGTAATGCTGGGATAACATTTACTTTTGTTCAATCCTGCTTCATTCATCATCATAATATTTCGCCTGAAATTATACACTGTCTCAATGTGCTGTTGTCATCTCAGTTTCATCTGTCGATAAAAACAACAACATGTTTATATTCTATACATCTTATATACGCACAAAATAGGACCAGCACCAATCCCCCGATACCTCCCATTGAGTCTTAAAACATAAACTACCTACACTATTGAGGACTATGATAAAAACCCTATACACATTTTTGCATTACACTCTATATAATACGCTCCTACTTTATCTTAGAATTAGATATAATTCCCCCTAACAATATCAATATTTTCATTGATTGATTTTGTTCCTGTTGAATCCCACGCTAAGCGCCGTATCTCTATTATGTTACCTAACACCTTCTCTACTCTTCTGATAAGAAACATTAGGCTTCGAAATACCTTGGTATAAAGAGTCCCCTTTATCCCCCAACTATATGTATGTATTCCCTTATTCAATAAATGACCCAATTCTATATTCACCAATATATAGTTTTTTATTTCTTTTTAAACTCGTATTATTTCCTTTATAAGCTCCAATGAAATTTGTTGAGCATTATGTAATCCTGATAAGTCTCTTCCCATAAAATTGAATTTAGTCTATTTACCCTATTCTCCTAACTCTATAAGCTATATATATATATATATATATATATATATATATATATATATATATATACATATACATATATATATGTATATATATATAATTTAAAAACTCAAATGGCCTTGTAACGGGTGTTGTAACCCAACATCCAGTTTACGACTTCCGGTTGCGCATGCGTGCATAAACAAATAACCACCGCGACAATAAAACGTATCGTTTTACTGTGTAGGTTTTCAGCGTCCCACTTGCCTTTTCTTCGCGTTTAAATTAACCAAATAAACAATTGTTTAATACTTTCTGCATTATGTTTTTACATCGTTCATCTATCTATTTTCATTTTTCATTTTAATATACTTTCATAGAAATGTTTATGTTATGCAACAAAAACGATTTTCTTTGCGTTACAAGTGCCACGCTCATACATTAATTCCATAGCTAATATATCATACTGACCCAACGGGTCATTGGCTGACTAGTATATATATATATATATATATATATATATATATATATATATATATATATATATATATATATATATAACCCAAGGTATCTCTAGGTGTGTTCGTGGCATATCAGTTAAAACGACGTTCTAAGACACAAGTTCGGAATACTTTTACTAAAGATTAATCGCTTATCAAGGCTGGAGGCCACTTTAGGATCATGATATATATAAACTTAGCAGCTGCACTCCAATTTCCTTATCGATGCTAGGAGGTATTGAATATTTTAATGCCATTATTCAAAATTACAGCAATATCATAAACAAATATTCTAACTGAAGAAAGAAAATAATTCTTAACCTTAATTCTAAGCGTTAAAAATAATTAATGAAAAGAAAATGCAAATAAATCGCTATAATTTTGTAGTCTGATCTATGTACATATTTGACATCTGTTTTTAGTTTAAGACTGGAGTATATGTTCCTTTCGTTTCCTCAGATGAGTAATCAGATCTATGCGGAGATAATATATGTACGCCGAAGTCAAAGACCTTATAAGAAAGCAACATCTACGCATTTTTGTAACTTCCATTTGAAATGACGCGAGGCAAAGAAAGGTTTGGCAAACCCAGTGTTCAGAACATGACAAACGTCATTTTAAAAATTTAAAATTAAAAATATTTTTCAAACGAATAGCTTTGCTCATGAGATAAACGTGATAATAATAGCAGGTGAAAATATGATTTTCAAGTGACGAAACGAATTTCGATTGAATAGACAGAAGCAAACTAGTTAAATAAAAGTTAAATAAATAGGGTCGCCATCACTCTCCATCTGTGTCTTAATCTAAACGCAGGTTCCATGAACGTATAATCTTTTTTTAGAGCTGCTGGACATTGACAACCGTTCATCTGGTTTGCTTCCCGGTTGAATACAACATGGTAACTTTCAAATCCAATGTAAACAATTTTCTGTTGAACCATCCCTACGAAAATTAAAATTATACCTAATTTATACCATTGACAATTACTATACAACCATCATAAACTCTTATCCTTGAGTGACCTTAAGGCCTTGGCGCCCATGTAAAAATTGCAATAAACTGCATGGGACAGGCGCAATTGGCATGGTTTGCTTGCAAAGGAAACAAAAATATTAAATATCGCATAGCTATAGGATAACAGATGTAACTGCACAGAAATGGTTTACGTTATCGATATATATATATATATATGTGTATATATATGTATATATATATATATATATATCTTCTATAATATAAAGCTAAATGTCTGCGTGTGTGCGTGTGTTTGTGTGTCTAGTCACGAATAGGCTCCTATATGGTTGACTATTTAAAAATCTGATGACATATAATTATAGAAGATGTATTGAGACATAGGAATGGGTATGTTTGATCTGGCAGAGCGGTGGTGCATTAAAATTGTGGGGTCTGCGTTTGCGCCTGGTCCACAAAGTATGGAAATAAAATATGTAAAAATTAAAAAAAACACGTTTACAAGTGTTTTTGATGTAGATGTACATAATAATACTTTGATAAGTATGTTTTAACTTAAATAGGGATGGTTTAATAAAATTGTGGGGTCTGCGTTCGCGCCTAGCCTCCATAGAATGAAAATAGGCACAAACTTTAATAAAGACTTTTCATATCTATCTGCATAAGTATACTTTGATAATCATGTTTCAGTTTGAAGAAATATGGTATAATAAAATTATGGGGTGTTCGTTCGCACCTGACCTCCATAGAATGGACATATGTCATCATATTTTGCTTTAATTTTTATACTCCAAACTTCGAAGCTATCTCTTTATAACCCTTCCTTTTCATAGCCTATCATACTTTCATAAATCAGAGTCCATTTTCTGTAGGCTGTTTTTGAACCCAGTCAGATATACATATATATATATATATATATATATATATATATATATATATATATATATATATATATATGCATGTGTATATGCCCTTCTCTTTTTTTGCCAATATCCAAATGTAGCAAAAGTAACCGTCGTTGACTGGATTCAAAAACAGCCTACAGAAAATGGACTCTTATTTATGAAAGTATGATAAGTTATCAAATGGAAGGGTTGTGAATTTGGGTTGAATTTGAGGGTATCAAAACCAAAACAAAATATGATGAAAGTAAAAATAGATAAACCTCATAATTTATTATACTATAGCTGTACACACTAAAACACTTATCACAATATTCTGTAGATCTATATTTAAAAAAAAACCTTGTTAAACTTTGTGACATATTTCCATTCTGATCAAACATACCCATTCCTGTGTCTCGATACATCTTCTATCATTATATGTAATTAGTTTTTTTTTAATAGTCAACCATATAGGAGCCTATAGGTGACCAGACACATACGCACACACAGGCACACCCACAGAGACATTCAGCTTTATATTATAGATATGCATACACATTCCCTACTCATCCCCTCATCCACTCTCTCTTTGTCTTTCTCTCTCTCTCTCTCTCTCTCTCTCTCTCTGTACATATATATATATATAGAGAGAGAGAGAGAGAGAAAGAGAGAGAGAAAGAGAGAGAGAAAGTTACTGTAAGTAAACAAAATACATTACATCACGACAAAAACAGACCTATTGTTTAGGTCAAAATTCTGATTCAGTTCAAGTCCGCTTCTAACTGCTTTAGAGACCAAACCTTTATTTTAAAGGCGGCTTACGAAGCAATCGGAAGTATTAGAGACCTAATTGAAATTATATTTTGACAGAAACGATAACTCTGTTTTCATTGTAACATAATGCATTTTGTTTACTTAAAAGTAAATAAAGTATTTTACTCCTGTTATTATACACTCTCAATTTAGTTTTTATCTCGGATATTCTAACTATAAACAACACACTCACATACACATGCGTGTATGTACATGCATATATATGTACATATATATATATATATATATATATATATATATATATATGAGCTAATATTTAATAAAAATGTTTAAAACACTTTGAAAAAGAGTTAAAAACATATTTAATTTGAAAAGGAAACACTTAATAAGTGGATAGTCCTTAATCCGTGGAGTTTCGTAAAAAAAATTTTCCTTCTCTTCAGAGGGTAGGAATTAGTAAAATGCCGGATCGGATTTTGCATGCAAAGTATTTGATGAAACTGCAATTAAGTTAAAGATCTTTCTTTATAACAAAAAGTGAATTAGAGGGAATAGGGTGAAGAAAAGGTGATTTTACGCGAATGGATAGTCTGGTGAAAGGTAAAGTATCTAATAACGGTAAAATCTAAAAATTTAAATCAATAAATTTAGTTAAATTTCCAGTCGCACAAGTAAAATCCAAGGAAATCGCGTAATTGGATGGTGGTCCATAATAATCCCAAATGCCGAAATCCGTGGAACAATGCACAAATAGGTACAAGGAAAGGGGAAAGAATTCAAATAATATTATTAAAAGAAATATAAGATATGCCTTATCTCGGCTGCCGAGACAAGGTGTAATTAAGAAAAATGGATGAAGAAGAAGAGAAATAGCATAAGTGAAGAAGAAGAGAAAAAAGATTAAATGGTGATAGAATTAAATATAAAATAGATAAGCATATATATATATATGTATATATATATGTATATATATATATATATATATATATATATATATATATATATATATATATATATATATATATATATATATATAGTTCCACCTCAAAGAAGACCGCACTTTTCATTTTTCCTGATTCGCGTGTTATTTCTCTATGATTACGCCTGTTCATATTTGACTTTTCATTAAACTATCCTGGTGTTCACCGTATTCATCGCGAGTAGATTTCGGTCATGTGAAGATGATTTATTAATAAAGCCAAATACTTTTTTTCCAGATCGCTTGGATTCTGTCTCCCCTCTAATATGAAGAAAACCGAACAACACTGCAATACCTGCCTACAATCAATGTTTAATCTATTAGTGTTTATTCCTCAAAGTTGTTATTCTTCTGTTGCTAATTATTCTCAATAATCACTGACTATACTGCTGTCTTATCTACGTATTTTTCTAACTTTTTGAGAATCAAGCAATTTTTTATATTATATGACCAAGGTGCACATGCCTTCTATATTTTAATATTATAGACTTACTGTTAAGAAAACCTGATCATCGTAACCCATTCGGCAACCACACGTCTGATACTTTAATAATAACTTGTATCGTCTGTTATAGTTCTTTATAATTTGTTTGCTGTGTTTAATAAAATGGGCTTCTTGGATCAACTTTAAAGAGATTGCTGTGAAGGTTGTCTGACACTTCAGACAACATACGTTAGTATATTTTATCAAATTATTGCGGGACAAGTTCCCCATCGGTTGTCAAGTTTATTGCAATCAATTTTTATTAGAAATCGCCAATACTACTTTTCACATGAAGCCGTTTTATTGGCTCATAAAAGAAAATGAAATCAAGAAAAGATTAATTCCGACAATTCCTTAAAAGTGTACAGAATGTATGCGCCCTGTTGGTGCAAATCCTACGAGAGATTTATAGTATATTATTCACTGTCGTATTGTTTCACTTTTTCAATAGATTTACAGAAATGACTTGATGTTTTTGTAATTAATATATCATAATGATGAATGAAAATTACGAAATTATGTGTTAATCATTTTGTCGATATGGGAAAAACATAAGTAAGCTGTTTGGTAGTGTACCTCCATCTAATAACGTAAACGGTGACCACAGTGTTTTGTCCTATACTTTTCTATATTTTATAACGTATTCACGAAGTCATAAACATGTTGATAACTCCAAGGTCCTTTATTCGTTGAGACTAAAATTGTCATCAAGGAACATCATATCTATTGCAAAAATCTTGTAAATAAATCCCAATAGACATTCTGTAATTATTTCACTCATTATCGCAATTGTAATGTTTATATCCAACGCTAAAATCATACAAAGAGCAGAACTTCATTATTTTGTATATATGTCACATATAAAGTTTCTACGATTAATTTAACCGAAATTATCGCTAAAAGTGTGACATTCACCTGGCATTTTGTACTAAGATTGATGACGATTGGCTGAATATATTGGCAATCTTTATGATAAGGTAAGATTAATTTCTTAGCAAACCTAACAAAATGTGAGAAAAATAAATTTATATGCTTTATCATAAATGCTCTCATTTAATATGCAACTTTAAAGCGTAATTTTTGAGTGACGAATGCATATAACGCCTCAGTTCTTGCTTCGAATATTATGACCAATTTTTGTGGAAAAACTGTAAATATGTGCACAGCTTTAGAATAAGCATTTACAGTAATCTCTACATAATATATGAGAAAATATTTTTGTTTTAAAGAATTTTTATTTGCGACAAAATTTTCTACATAGTCTGGTGCCTTATTTTATCACTCACTTAAACATACCCATGTTTTAGGCCAGTTATTCTCTTTCGACAACGATTTTATCATGACATCTGGTTGAAAAGTTATTCTTTTCTTCTTCTGGGTTCCATAACACAACTATTCAGTTGGCTAATGAAATGTTCTCTTTTGACCACTTTTTACAAACAATTGCTAATTGAGACGGAATGACAAATGACCTGCTTTTATTATTAAATGCCTGACATAAGAAGCGTGCGTAAGTCTTTATTACCGCATTCCTCTAACCGTCCAGAAACAACCCGTTACAGCTATAAAATTCTTATGTAGAATTTTTGTCTGCTCTTGTATATAAATATATCTCAAATTTTACTTAATGAACAAATTATATCCTGGCGCCTTTATTATTCCTAATATCCATAAATGACCCCCTGATAAAATAGTCTCTGAGATTGGTATATTCGCTGAGGACACGCTCTATAACAAGCACAAGGGGAAAACGAACAAACACATATCCAAGGCAATGGCAGAAATCCTAGCAGACCACATGTCTGTAGGGAAAAAATGTCTAAAATGGATAGTAACGTTCAATGCTAAGCTCATTTCCTTTTAATAATTACAATACGGCTTCTAGATTACCAATAGCTATGACTTACGTTACATTACCTGAAAGTACTTTATCAACACCCCTCGGGTTAACGTTCAAAGCGAACACAAGTTGGAACAGATACATCGAGATTATTGTCAAGGCTGCTGCTAAGAAGATGGATCTCTCTCTAACGGGCTATGAAGTTACTTACTCCTAAAAGTATCCTGTACACCTACAAGGCCACCATTCGCCAATGCATCGAGTATTGTTGTCACATTGCAACTGGTGCATCTGCTACTAATCATTCATTCTTGGGCAGGGTTCAAAAGAGACTCGTCAACATGGTAGGTCCTGAACTGTCATGTAAGCATCAACCTCTGCTTCATCAACGAAATTTTCCATCCCTCTGCATGTGTTACACGTATTTTAATGGTGGATGCTCTGACGAACTACACGCCCTTGCACCTCCTCGCCGTAAACCCGACCAGCAGAAAAGTCCCCCCTACAAAGTAGCGATCCGTAGATGTAAGAAAGCATTCTGCTATAATAGTTTATTTTCTTGAACTGTTGGAATTCCGTTCCGGGTTCCTATTTTCCCAACTGCATTGACATGAAGAAATTCAAGTGTAATGTGAACAGACATCTTGTCGCTGCACTCCCTATATAGTATCTGTGCAACCCTGATAGTAGCCCTCTACATCAAAGCGGCAATTTACCTTCTTATGGGTTAAAATGTAATAAAACAGATATTAACATTTGAATACTTCTTATTCTAATGTTTTTTGGATAATATTCAAAGATATAATATTGTAATTTATTTACCAGTGGTGAGATCAATTAAAATGCTAGAATAAATCTAATTAATAAAATTGCTTGCATTTTTATTAGATTGTCAGCATTGAAATATATTTTGTAATTTTGCGAGTGAATAAAATCTCAGTTTAAAATTTCATATTTGTTTAAAAAGCTTCTCATACAAAATCAATGTCGCATTTTGAAAAATATAATAAATATAAATATTTAACTGACAAATTTTAAACTATAGTTAAATACACACATTACAACTTGTTGGGTGTAAAATAAAAAAAAAACGCTACGCTCCTTTCCTTATTGTTTACACAGATCACACGATACATATATCTTCATACACACGTTTTCTGTGAACGTGTATAAGCATAATATCGTTACTAAAATGGACCTCATTATTACCAGGAATAACAGAGAAAATAGAACGATTTGGGGCATGCCAAAGTTAAAATAACTGTACCGTAAATAATGAGTCATACAATTCGTGTCAATATATCTATTTTTATTAATATTCATCTGTAAACAAATTGACGCATGCCGACATTTCCAGGCTTATATATATATATATATATATATATATATATATATATATATATATATATATATATATATATATATATATATATATACTAGTGCGGGAGCCATTGTTTTTTCCTGTCGTTCAATACGCTTAAATATGATATTTAAATTGTCCCATTTTGTATATATTATGATAGAGTCGTGATTTCAAATGTAAAAAAAAAATATGGGGATGCCATCAGCTAGAATCGAAACCAAAACTGTAGCGTTCAAAGCTGGGAACATTACTACTGTAACAATGTGACATTCATATTAAAAATTAATAGATTAAAAATTAAAAACTGAAAATAAAATCAGATTAATGTGGGAAATTTATAACGATTTTAGTAATTTTGATCAATTTTTAACCATTTTAAAACAATTTCAACTGGCTAAAAACCAATAAAAAGAAACAATAAAATCGGATCATTGTAGGCCCCTAGCGCTGCTCTGCGACTTTTGGTTTTGGTAGAGATAGAGTTTGAAAATATGAAAACAGACGGACAGACAAGAAGATAGACAGACAAACAGAAAGACAACCATATAGTCTTTTTTATACATTAGATAAAAACATAATATGAATAATAGATTTGTTAGGAGATTATGCGCTAAGATGTCTGAATCAATGGACTAATGTTTCCCTCTTAGTTTCACTTATTGTAATCATCCTCATTCTTATTGACATGATAATATTATAAAGTTATAATGTAGCTTAAATTATTATCTCCCTAACTGTTTTATATATATATATATATATATATATATATATATATATATATATGCGTGCATATGTGTGTGCGCACGCGTGTGTGTATATTATACACATATACCAATATATATATCCATATATATATATACATATATATATGTATATATATGCCCATATATATATCGTATTGGTAGATCTGAATTGTGAAAATTATATGAGTATATATATTTTATTTCTTAGTGCTTCGTTACAAATAATTCTTCCTTTCATCTACCATTCGTCCCTTATCTCCAAAAAAAGAAAGTATTCTTTTTTATATAATTTCAATGTGCATCGAAATATATATATAGAACAGCGTTATCTTATTATCTATGTCATGAAAATTACGTAACTTAATCTATTTTTCTGTAGTTTCATTAAAACTTCTGCTACGAAGAAAGTCGGCTCCCTCTACCGTGCTAGAAAGCTACTTACGCATGCAAGTATCCCGTATCTCTATCAATCCATCATTCGCCCACGGATAGAGTACTGTTGTCACATTTGGGCGGGTGTATCTGCTACTTGTCTCTCACTGCTGGACAAGGTTAAAACGAGAGTTGCCAACATGATATGTCGAGGCTTCAGCCTTTGCCCCATCCCGATGTTGCATCTCCCTGCCTGTTCTACAAGTACTTTAATGGTGAATGTCATGACGAACTACAATCATTTGTACTTTCTCGATGTAAGTACCACCGACAAACCGGACAAGCAGCTACATCTCACCCCTACACAGTAGTCGTCCTCGCTGTAAGAAAGCCTTCTACTCCAATAGTTTCTTCCCCGGAACTGCTAGACTTTGGAACTCTCTTCGTAGATTCTGCTTTCCCAACTGTACTGAGATGCAGAAGTTCAAGTGTAATATGAACACACATCTTGCTACCCATTTCCATTCATAATATCCTTGCAACTTATGCCCCTGATAGTAGCCCCCTACTTCAAAGTAGCACTGTGCCTTGTTTTGGGTGAAAATTGAATTAAAAAACACCATACAAAAATGACTATTTTCTCAGGAACAGGAATATATAAATATAAAGAGTAAATTGACTTTTCTAAACACCACTGTGAGCATTGGCAAACATTTGTGGCCCAGTATTTGTAAAAAGTAACTGTTTCCTCCATTATTTCTCTTTAGCGAAACATAGCATAAATTCTTTTGTTTTATACATAAACCAATTTGGCCATAAAACAATTATTTGCATACGATTAATTAAACACTAGTTTATATTCAGTCATGAGATAAGTAAACATTTCTAATTCATAAATCTTACAATGACATTATAGCTAGACGAATACTTATACTTATTTGTATTTGAACTGAACGATTTTTTGTGTTTAAACCTCAGGAAAAATGGTAATATTTACCCATACGGCCACCAACAAGGGAACTATAACATAAAAAAAACCCAGTCATATGGATCGAATCCAGAGGTGAAACGGTAATATTTTAAAGAAAGGTGGTGTTATTTGTTAACTAGCTAAACAGATGGATTTTTATATGAATGTGTCCAGTGTGAACTTTCTTTATGTAAAAACATATTTAAACTTTAAATTGCAGTTATTATACCTCATAGAAGAATGACCAATGCGATTAATTATACTATGTGTCAATTAATATTCTTATTGGCTCACAAGGAGCTTTCTCACGGGTGTTCAGAGATCTTTCCCTGAAAACAGCCTATGGTGTTCCCTGGAAGCTGAATGATAACAAGTGTCCCCAGGTTTCCAGTATTCTCCACCTCTTTCGATAACATTTGCAAATAAATTTGCATTATAGCAACAGCTGCTTGCCATTGATTTCTCGTTGGCAGCAGCTATTGGTCTTTGCTGGGATTTGAGTGGCAAAAAAGCTTTCCCAGTTCATCGGTCTTTCCTTCCTCCTTGACTCTACTTGGTTATTTGGTCTCGCTCTTTTAGGGGGGCAGTGATGTGGCAATGGCGGTAGAGTTGAGTTAGAGGACTTATAGATATACAGTTTTAGTGTTCTTGGTTCCATGTAGTGTTTCATGTTTTGCCTTTGCAGCAGTTTTTCTAGCCCGCACTTGTTGCTCATGTGCGTTAGTTTCCACATTCAACGGTTTGTCTTAATATTTCAGCTGATTTCATTATTGTTGTTCATTGTATTTTTCCAGTCATTCCTTTGATTCCAATTTCTATCATTCTTTTTTCATTTTTTTTTCGGGATTATTCCTAGTACTCCTATTATTATAGGTATTATTTCGATTTTCTTCATCTTCCATATCCCTTTCAGCTCTCTGGCTAGCTCAGTGTATTTGCTCTGTTTCTCTTTTTCTTTGATATTCCCCCTGTGGTCAGATGGAACAGCAAAGTCTACGATTTGACAGTATTTTTCTTTCTTGTTAATTATTATGACACCCGGTCTTCTTGCTTGGATGGTTTTATCAATAGGTATGTCCATTTTCCATAGGATTTGTGATTCTCGTTTTCACGTACTGCTGTCGGCTTATGTTTGTATCATGCAGTTGTTTGTATAATTCCCAGTGTACTACCCTTCCCACTTGTATCTGTTCTTGTATTTCTTTTGGGTCAGTTTGCTGCATTCACTTATTATATGGTTTATAGTCTCGTCTCTTTGTCCACAGAGTCTGCATTTGCTGTTTTCTTGTGTTTTGTCAATATTTGCTTTGATCTTGTTAGTTCTTATCGAGTTCTCTTGTGTTGGAGTTATTAGGAATTAATTTTCTCGGCTTATGTGTCCTTTTCGCATCCTTGTCCAATGTTTTCATTGTTTTCATCTTTGGTCATCCTCATGAATCTTCCGTGTGGTTGTTTCTCTTTCCACTTTTCTTCTCTTGTCTTATTCCTTGTCTCTCTGTTTTCTTTTTTATTGATTTTTTTCGTGTTTTTCGCTGCTATTATTATTCTTTAAGCGTTTGCCATTAAGTAACTTTCTAGTTCTCTTCTTTTGTCATTCACACAGTCTTCTATATCAATCAGTCCCCTCTCGCAGGCTTTTCTCTTTACATAGAATCGATCAACATCGTTATTCGGATGTAGCTCATTGTGCATAGTCATGACTTTCCTGGTCTTCTGATCGAGTTGTCTCAGTTCATCTTTAGTCCACCCTATGGACGGTCCAGAGTATATTACTAATGATACTGCCCATATATTTATGCATTTTTACTTTATTGTTATATCTCTGGTAGATGTTGAATGTTGTACAGAGAAAGGTGTGTATTAATGTTCATATGCTTATTATGCTGTCCTCTTTCATATAAACACCTGCGGTAAGTACTTTACGCGTGTAAAAACAAATATTTTACCTTTTATATTTTCTTTTAAACGTTTGCATGATTTTCTATGGAAATTTCCTAATATTACTCTAAGACCTTTTACTAAGCAAATTTCTCCATTCTATGATTTGTATGTAAATCAAAAATTCGAAAAAATATCTACTTAAGACAACAATTAATATTTAAATTACATATTTTAACAACGGATTTTATGAAAACATTCACTTTTAAGAATTAAGCAATTTTACATTAATGGAATTCCATTAATCAAAATGCACTTATATAGATTATGCATTGAAACATAATTTTTATTCTCGAAAAGTTTAGAAATCGACCGTGTTAGATGTAGCTGTTGATGAGAAAATAAAAATAGATCAGTCAATATATTTCCATATACATATTGATTTTTCATCGAAGTAAACTGTTACAGTGCCGCAATTTCTGCGCATTCCTGCGGAAATCAAGTATTTTACTGAACGTTACACAGATAATACTAGTCGGAACAAAAGGTTCAGCTTCCTTTCTCTCATACACGCCCATCTTAGAAACGAATACACAATAGCTGTATGAGAATATGCATGTTTTAAGAACACCACAAAATTAAGGAACCAAACGATGTATGCGTAAACCTCTTGTAATTAAACTTGTGCGAATGGACGCCCATAAAAAAACGACTGGACTCGATCGACTCGATGTCTTTTTCGCTTTTTTATTCTCATTCGAACCGTTCTGAAACAAACATATATCCAATGCAGAGTATGTTTGCCTGTAACTGAATATCACTAGAAACTGAAACTGAAAATAAAGCTGTATAATAAAATAAAGCCTTCTCGAAAATCAGAGATTTAAAAACTAAACGTTCATATATATTCCGCTAACAAACACGTGAAGTCATTATGCGTATCTGTGAAGAATGTGCGCTTCTCCCCATCCGTTTGAAATTTCTCATATATCCTTCCAGTTCGATAGTTATCCTGCATAAACATTTTGCAAAATAGTTGGCACCGATTTCAATATGTATTTTAGTATGTACTCTTTCTGTATAAGTAAAATCGAGAATTAATTGGTCTTGGCAGTTTTATGCCATGAACAGCGTTTACCAAAGTGACAAGCATATGAACTAATTAAAAATTTAAAATTTAAAAAAGTAAGATGAATGGAGAAAATTGTTGGAGACGCTCATTTTTGAAAAGCTCTTACCCAAACAGTCAAGGCAACTAGTGAACACTTTTGTACCGTGTAAACGTTTCATACCGGGTGAAATAGTGTTTTTCAAAAGTTATAAAAACAGCACATCATTCTGAAACATGGGTACAATTACTAAGAGAGTCGGTGACATGGTATATATCATCCAAGAACGAACATATACCCACAAACGTCACCAGAACCAACTAAGATGTCAATCAGTTGAAACCAGCGGCATTCCACCATTGGAAGATGAGCAGACGGGCACTGTCTTCGAAACATTTGATCTTGAACCTCTTCAACCAACACCTGAATTACGGCGGTCGTTCCGTAGGAGAAAGGTTACCGAGCCATTGATGGTAAACCCTAAAAGGAAGAGGTACTGACAGTTTTTACAAAAAAAAAAGCTTTGGAGGAGGTGTTTGAGACGCCACTCTATGGGATTAATGGACTATCTCATGACGTCACTTCCTCTGTTGACGTCACTTCCGGTATCGAGGACCGGTGCCCGACAGTCAGAGATTGGCACTCGGCATAGTAGGTCGTGTGCAAACGCCCCACCGTTGAGGAATGGTATTATTCAACTCACTTTGCCTGTAATATATGTGAATACATGTTTCGTTCCTAAAAAATCCTGTGTTCCTTTCGTTTATTACCATTTAACCCCATAACAGAAATGTATGACGATTTTATTTCAATTTTTATTCTTTTTTGACCCATAAAAATATTTTCCGGCTAAAATAACGGCCCATAAAAAATCCAATCATTTGAGACCCCTAGCGTAGGTTTGCGACTTTTAGTTTCGGAAGAGATAAAGACAGACAGACATATAGCATTTTATATATTAGATACAAGCATAGCATAAAACTAGATTCGTTCGTAGAGTATGAGCTAACATGTATATCTGGATGGCCTAATTAACACCACTCTTTTTCACTGATTACTAATGAACATTTTTGATCAAAATAATCAAACCCCGTTTCTTTCTGTTAGATATGGATTTTTGAAATATGAAAACAGTAATTTTGTAATTCTAACATATCTAGTTATATATTAATGCTTATGAATATTGCGATATATATATATACTATTGCTATATTTGGTTTTCCTTTTAATACAATACTATTTTATTAGAAACTAAATACTACAATTCTAATATCACTCCAAAAGAATTAAGATTAACTAGAGTATATTAATAGAATTCAGATTATATTCGAAAATAGAAGTTTACTACCCAGTTTCCAATTCCGACCGGTTAGCACCATATATATTAAGGATAACATTGCTGAGAAACGCTGAGAAATTATATATTTAATTCGAATAAATATTAACTAAATTCAAATAACAAGTTCTTAATAAGAAATACAAATACATTTTATAGTTCTGAATTTTTCTAACGAAGAAAAATTGTTTGAATTTTTTGAATAAATCAGAATAATATTTAATTTTGAATGTTATTTCCACGACAATTTTGATGTCACCTTCGACCTCTGTCAGGTGTTTAAGTCGTATGATTTCCCAAACGGAAAAGAAGGTAAACTATACATTTCTGAGATTTCGTATGTAGTAAATTTACGAAAAATATCTTGTATTTATTTTTAATTTAAATTAGGTGAACAACATTTACGATATGTGCTGAAACGGTTCAAATTAAAGGATTTTAAAGTCGGGGTTTAATTTATAAAATTGAGTCATTTTTAAATATGAAACTCTCTTATAATTGAGTCCATGCAAGGTTTGTTTTATAAGTAATAAATAATTTTTAGTAAGAGAGCATTAGAGTAAAGTAAGTAAACCGAAACAAGGGTGATTCAAGAACCCAATTTCATTTATAATAATTTGAATGACTCCATTACGAATTCCATACAATATAGTATATCTTCTACTAAAGAAGATTAACACACTTTCGAGATTTAAAAACGTTTTTTTTTTTTTTTTTTAGTTAGAAAAAATATTTTCCATTAGTTATATGCAAAATATATTTTTATAAATTTACCAAAAATAATAACGATGAAAAATAAGCAATATAGAATGTTAATAATGGAGATTTGATATTTTTAATGGTGTCAATTCACCTAGCTCAGTAAAATAAACTCTGTTTATTGAAGAATTCTTAAACATTTCAATATGTGCGAGTTTCAATCTGTTTGTGAATTATGCAGAGAGCATCTTCAACTTCCGTACTAAAACATAAAACGGACAAAATCCATAGTCGTCATCGAAGTATATGTTTCGATACAACACATAGGTTAAATTTTGAAGGATATACACAAAAAAATATTCTGTCACGTCATGCGACATGACATATTTTTGGAAGTTGGGCATATGTTGCGGGGGCCGGTTGTCAGGAGACAATCGACCCAACAACTAACAAAATAGACACAGGCAAAAGGTAAACAGCATGCAAGGCAAAGAAGAATGACAGACACAGGTTGTTTGATTTAAAGGCGAGGGTTCGCCTTTTATTTGAATATAAACAAAAATGTTCAAATCCGGGTGCTGATCGCCTGGAAGGTCGCCCGTCACTGGAGGCAAGGTCTGGTATTCTGGACGTAGTGTGGTTCAGAGGGTGCTTGCTGGGTATGGAAATGGTCAGCTGGGCGTCAGGGCGATCCGGAACGCAGGGTGAACACTGAGAGCTCGGGGGTCAGTGTTGAGGAACCGACAACACCGAGAACGGAGGGATCAGTGTTCGGAACGGACGACAGGTACGGAGCCAGGTAGCGGACCAGAGGTGCAAGCGAGGTAGCGGACTGGAGGTGCGAGGTAGCGGACCAGAGGTGCAAGCGAGGTAGCGGACCAGAGGTGCAGGTGCAGTGCAAGAAGCTGAGGCTGCAGGCAGGAGATGCAGTACAGGAAGCTGAGGTTGCAGGCAGGAGATGCGGGAAGCTGGATGCTGCGGTAGGAGATGCAGGAAGCTGGAAGCTGCAGGAGGAGATGCAGGAAGCTGGAAGCTGCAGGCAGGAGGTGCTAACAGAGTAATCAAAGTGGTAGGTCTTTCGTAGGAACCTAGCCCTGAAAAGGGCACTTTGAGTTACTGCTGTAGCTGCATCGGCGCTGGTCCTGGAGTGGTTCTGAGGAGGGCTAACAGAGTAAACAAAGTGGTAGGTCTTTCGTAGGAACCTAGCCCTGAAAATCCGTCGGCTAGTGTGAGTGGATCTCCAATTCAGGGGACTCGTAGCCCCCTAGCCGGATTAACTTTTGTTGGCCGAGAGGCGCTTTCTTTGTGGAGACAGGGTGTTACAACTGGCGTCGGTCTCGGAAAAAGGATAAATGAAAGTCATTAATTCCAGACGAAATGTTTACAAGTCAAACTTAGTTTGGCAGTTTGAGAGTTGTATTTAATTTCATTCCGTTTGAAACAAAAAAGACAATCATTTCGTTATTAATCGTAAAAGATTAATTTTTATGAGTGTTTCCCTTTAACAGCAAGGATGCTGGAAGGGAGACATAAGTAGGTCAGCTGCTGACCTTGCTTTTTAGGTGAGGCTATTCGTCCATTCGCCTCTCTTTTTCTCCGTCGCTCATGTTAGAGAGACGCGTGTTTAAACACGGTGGAGTGGGGGAAGGTAGTTTTCTTGCCCCCACGACACATATATAGAAAGTTTTCTATAAGAAATGGAAAACCAGAAGTCACGAATTGGTGATTTATGGAAGAAAAAAATAACTAGACAAACATCCTGTTAAATCATCTAATCTCACTCATATGACTCCATCTAATCAATTTCAAATTTAAATTATTTTATGGTTGTTCTCATAAGCATGCACTTTTATTTAATATTTTCTCTTTATATAAACATGTCATTAGGAAAAAAGGATATTACTTGCAATATTGCCTGCACTATGTAAGGGTTTATAGGCAATTGAATGTAATCAGTAACATACCGACACAGCACAGCAGTAGTAAGGATATATCAATAAAGACAAGGAATCATGGCGCAAAACACTTTCTTCTCCCAGAATATGTGCAATACAAAACATTTTTCGTTAAGGCCTTTAATTATTTAAGTCATACTTGAGCACACAAATAAACGCGTACACGCACTTACACAGGCACAAACACACAAACACACACACACACACATATATATATATATATATATATGTGTGTGTGTGTGTGTTTGTGTATATTTTTGATTTGCGTGTGAAGTCTCTATGCGTAAAATATAGAAGTATTAAATATATATTAGGTTACTTAAGTATCGGGTTTTTTTTAATATTGACGGTTAATGCACTTTGTAAAATTCAAACATCTTAAAATTTCCAAGGGCTTAACAAGTGTTATAATATATCAATTTACAAATGTTTTCTTTTTAAATTTTAATTGCCTTGATGAATTTTAGAAATGTTTAAGATCGTAACATAGTCAAAATATCTTAAATTTCAATTATGATAGATTCTGATAAAACTTTCTTCATTATAAAGTAAAGAACATTCCATGGATGTTTATATGTATTATGTTAAACCTTCACATTCATAAGATGAATTTAGATTGCAGTTTAAATAGGCGTTTTAAGCACCAGTAAGGAATAATTATATTTTCAATATTTTAAAAAATAAGGCATGAAAGTAGTGCAAATATGTAAAAATACGAAGTACTAATTCTAAAACAGTAAGATTTACATGTTTCTTGTATATATATATATATGTATATATATATATATATATATGTGTGTGTGTGCGTCTGTATATATATATATATATATATATATATATATATATATATATATATATTAATACCACTGTAAACTTTTTTATTTAACACATATAGTTTACACATTTACAAACATTTGGTTATTTTCAATTCTTCATTATATATATATATATATATATATATATATATATATATATATATACATATATATATGTTTGCTTGTGTATTTACGTACGTTTGTGTGTGTGCATGTATATATGCTAATAGAATTAAAATGCATTGTGACAATATATTTTAGCCTTAGTAGTTCTACCCCAGCTATTTGTACACGCATGCCTTCGCAATCTATGTACTCTCGAAAGTGCACATTATGTTAAGCAGTAAGCACATACCGATTTACTATTCGTTTGTTTATTCCTTTCATTTTTTTTAATTTAAGCAAATGATTAGTTTACGAAACTTTTTCTATAATTTGTTAATTTATTAGCGTTTTTGTGAATTATTTATGTCCGTATATTTACTGAATTATTTGTGCACGTATGTTTTTGAATTTACTGCTTTCATCATATTCTTCTCTTCTATCAACTGTGTATATTTGTAACAATATGCCCTTTTCGAAGTAGTGTTTAATTTTACATATGCAGCCATTCACTTTAATTTGAATCTGTGTTGCCAACAACTGATGCATGGCGTGTGCCTTGTGCAGATGCTTCAAGACACGAAATAACAAAACGATTTCTACTATTTCTATCTATCTAATCTTATAGACCCATTCGCTTTGCAAGAAGATAATCAAACGGGTCTTTAATTTCTCTTTTATTTGAATGTTGTGAATTTACATCTCGATTTTCCTCGTTATACATTAACATATTGATGAAACTTACGTAATATATGCTCAATATATCAATCTAAGTGCTTTTATTTTATAAGGATTTAAAAAGTTGTGTTCTGAAATTAGTTATATATTTATCTTTTAAAAATGTATATATTTTTGGTTTAAGACTTTACATATAAGTAGCTGGTTGTACAGTGGAGTAGTACAGATAAAAACAAAGACCGATAAAGAGAGAGAAACAGAGTAAAGTATACTTATATAACTATAAAGAGTGCAAACACTAATGATAGTACTTATACTAAACTCTGTGTAAGGTTCTTACGATGTTAATTTGTTTATAGCGTTATTTGAGAGCATTACTTATAACCAGATGAAGGTAAAGACTTGGTTTTATTAATGCACTGGTGGTTTCACGGAGTGGATCTATTATCTTTGAAATCAACGCATTTTATGTGATGCATTACAACGTTCTTAAGTGGCAAAGGCAAGATAAGTTACTGTTCTGCTTGCATAGATGTTCTTTGCGTTCTAACTTACTTTAAAATGTCTTACCGATATATATAGTGTACACACATTACTGTTACGAAACGCAAGATTACTCGCTATTAACTAACACAGCAAGTTATTTGAACAGAAGTCTATATGAAAAACAAACAAACCCCTAACCGTAACGGGAAAAAGCATCGGGGCCTCCCCCAAAACACGTGATGCCATCGATTTGTTTTATTTAGAAAGAAAAGTACCTGACTACAACTTGGATGTTTTCAAGTCCAACATAAACAAATTCCTGACAAACCGCCCCCTTAAGTAAAACACTTTGTCGAATCTCCAATGCTGACGATTACTACGATACTATCCCATTGATTACCGTACACGCAATAAGCCTTATGCCCGAGTGGCTTCCGGGCCTTGATAAGTGGTTACATCCATGTAAAAAACAACAAAAAAAGCAGTTATTTGTACAGAATTATACCAATGCAGAAAAAAAATAATAATTTTAATTCTAACGATATGAAAACGTCGTAAATTAAAAGTTATGTAATATCGTTGAATAGTTTATGGTAAAAAGAATTTGGTACAGAATTTTACTACTTCGAAAAATAATGAAAATTTTATCCTGACGAAAGAAAAGGTTGTACAACAAATGATTACATATATCATCGAGTAGTTTTATTTTAAATAAAGAAATAAGCTACTTATACAGTATTCCACTAACGTGGACAAATAAACAACATTTTAATGCGACAGAAAAAACGTAGTACTACAACTAAAATATTCTAATATTTTTATCTGTAAAATACAAATAGGGAACTTGTTCAAATTTCTACCACATGAAAAAAACAACGCAAATCTTACTCGTTGGTAAACGAAACACTTCGCACAAAAGATTACGTAACATCTTGAGTAATTTAATTTTTATGTAAGAAATAATGTACTTGTACAATAAATTTATCCATATGAAATTACAAACAAAATATGTTTTAAATAAATAAGAAACTTGTAAATAAATCCCCATAAGAAAAATAATGAAAATCGTACCCGTGACGGAGAGAAAATGCCGTACAACAGAATAAAAACACGTGAAAAAAACTGAATAGATTTATTTGTAAACAAACAGGACCCGTGGACTGCATTGCCCGATATGCCCAATGTTGTCTGATGTAAAGATGATACAAATAAAGAACTGATTCGTTGAAAGAACATCACCTTCTTCAAATCAAATAAAACTATAATTATCTAGCGTATTATTTTACACCAAGCTTATTTTGTTTTGTTTTATTAAAGTTCGGCAAGTAAACATTTGAGTTTCCCTAACAATAAGCACATTAATTTACGTTTAAAACTCTGCTTCCTCCTATAATGGAAAGTAAAGACAACCAATGTTTACGAAAAAATCTTTCAAGCAGTCCTGAAACAATAAAAAGAAATGTTAAAAAACACATATGTTAATTTATTAAAATGTTTACATGTGAACATAACCCCCTAATAAAAAAGTAACTAATAAAAATGTTTAGGAAGATGTATTTTAGTAAAACCTGAAACTATTGTTGTTGATGTTTTTTCAATGATTGGAAAATTCTTATCGACACAAGTAATTTCGTTTTGTTTTTGTGAATTGATTTGTATTGACTGCTAAGGGAACTCGCACAGCCAGATTGTTAGCTCATTTAAACAAAGGAATATATAACATAAACGTAAAAAATGCAGTGGCGTTAATGTACATAAATCCAAGAACATGTGCATGGACCCTCCCTGATTACAGAAACGTAATGAATAAACGACTTTGTGCGACGAAATATTATAATTAATTTTATAAGCATTAATTTTAGTGTGTTTCTTAGAAAAATAAATTCTTCTAGACTGAGGTAATTTCCTCTTTTTTCAGAATTGCGCTATAAGTTAAGACCTGAACCCCGAAAAGTGAAACGTTAAAAAGTACGTTAACAAATCCTAAAACTATTGTGTCTAGTGTCTTTCATGAAAAAGAAATAATTTAAAACTGATTTATTTTTCGTTTGTTCTTGTTGAAGGGATCGATAAATTAAGAAACTAAGCTCTGAGAAAAAAGAATGTTTAAAAGCGCGGTAACCAATCGTAAAAACTCTCTGCTTGCATTTCAATGAGGTAGTTTTGTTATGTTATTAATGAATTATTTGATAATTGTAATAAATTAACACCGATAAAATAGAATTTTAAAAATACGCGCTAACTAATCTTCTAATTATTATTTCTTGTGTATTTCAATGAAGGATTAATCCATTAAGATTGAGGCATATTTGTTTTGTATTTAAGAAATTGTCGATAAGTACAGAAATTAACCTCGATCACGAAAAGGCATATTAATACTTAAGGAGAATGTGCTTCCCCTCATTGTATCTCTTTCCATCACGCTATCTCTTTCTATACCTCAATAAAAATATTAATCGATCTAAGCAAAATTGGAATGTCTAGAAATCTCTAGTGTGAGTTTATTTCGAGAAGGAAAAACTAATCCGCATAGGCAGCAAAATGTGTTTTTTTTTGTTTTTAGAAACTAGGATATGAGGAATTGTTTACAAGTTCAGATATATTGTTGAATATACATTTCGCTTCGATAAATACACGTTTTAAATGTACAAACAGTAGCTTATATATTCCACTGTAGTCTTAAAAGGCCGAATCAGCATATGTTTTGTGCGGATATCACAACCGGAGCAAAATGCTTTTCTAACGTAATGAAAGTGAAAGAGATAAAAAAAAACAAGTTGATTTATTGATTTTAGGCGCCCTTGGTCTTAGTGAAAGGGTTCGCGAAAAACCTTGATAGAAAAGATTAAATGTAGCGTGACTAAATGTTTCTATTTTGCGGATGATTAAACTAACATATTTCTGGGGCTAAGGTCTAATTGGTAATTTTAAGAAGAGCAAATAAGAGTAATCAAAGAGGTATTTAAGAATAAATGTGTTTGGTATGTCGTGTTTATGTGAAGAAAGAAGGTTATATTAGATTTAATTGCGAAAGTGGTCGGAAATGCATTCTGGTAATCCGTAGAACAAATCAGAATAACCAATCAAATTGAGGGAAGCAAATAAAAATCGCGATCGTAGGAACCGATACTTTTTTATGAATAATTACTAGTTCCTATTTACTTGTTCTCCCCAGGAGGGCATGGTTAGATACCGGGGTCGTTTTATAAGGAAGGATAAATGAAATAGATACGGGTGTGTGTAAGAATTAATCCCTACGAACTATTTGTTGACGGTGTAAACTGGGAGAATAGAAGGACAGAACAATGACCGAGTAAGAATGGCGTATTTTAGAGGGTTTTTTAATCGGAATCTTTGTAACAAAAGTTCTAAAAAAAACTTACAATCACCGGGTAGTTTTATGTTTGAATAAGAAATATCGTACTTAAAGATAATGCTAGTTAGCATTTTATCCAACCATTAATTTTAAGTCGTGCTTTCAGTGTCATTCTGGAGACTCCCTGTGGTTATTTCCCACTGGTCACTTAAAAATAATTTCAGTTCTAATAGGGGCACACCAAGTTTTAGTGGTGCTTTAGAGGCCTTCTTACTTTTTTTTCATTATTTCAATGGCGTTATGAAAGTTTCCTGAGTGTTTTTTCCCTCAGTGATCATTTAAAAAAATAATTTATTTTCTAGGGATGTTTGAGAAAGTATGTTTTTGCAGGTTTCTGGAGGCTTCCCAAATTTAATTTACTGTTTTTGCTTTTAATTATTTCTTTTTTATTGTTGATATATAAATAATTTCTGTCATGCAGGGCTGAAAAACTAGTGACTTGAAACCTCTTTAATTGTGCAGTTCTTTCAATATCATTCTTAATGCCTCCTGATTTGGTTTGTTCCACTGAATTGGTTTTATCTTATTCATTATAAAGTTGTATATATAATTGGTTTACAAACAAATTCCGGGATAATGAAATATAAAATATTCCGGGATAAAAGGTATATGTTAAGAACAGTTTTTATACTGCTTTGCTACTTAAGGTCACAGTCTACATCTGAAACAAACTATGGAGCAATAGATTGTTTATCTAGAGCGACACTCAGTAAATAATATATGCCACTTAGTTTTCAAATTTTAAATAGGTACGTGTTAAAATGCAGTAAGCCACATGAGATAGATTCTGAATCTATATGTAATCAGCATCCTAAATACAACTGGTATATGTTCTAATATAATTATACTCCTTTAGATTCATATTTTGTATCGAAGAATGCATAACACTCAATATCGAATATTTATATACAATGGCTAGGACGATTAGAAAATAGAGACACCAAAGAAACATAGAAAATAAATTAAGAAAGTAAAAAAGAGAGAAGAGTAGATGCATTGAATATGCTGTTATTTTACTTTTCCTGTTTGATATTATGTTTGAATTATTTGGTTTAATTCTGAATCACTTTATATTTCCTAAATATTTTCCTGAGTAGAATAGTGTGACAGATAATTTAAACAGGGTTCCGGCATGCAAGTCATATTCAATTTAAAAGATTTAAGTAATTGTTCTTAATGTTGAGATGCAAGTAAAAAAACAATGCTTGCTAGAAATCAACACGCTTGAACAAAATAAACTTTAAGTATTAAAGTATATGTAATTTAATATTTCTCAATTTTATAAAATTTACAAAGGTATAAAAATGTAATTTAAATTAAATTTAAACATTACTTTATATTTATTTTGTGTTAAGTACATTTTGTTGCATTTACAAAATATTTCAATATTATATATATATATATATATACATATTCAATTAAAATGATTTGTATCTTATATGTAAAGTTTATAAATAATGTATTACTTAAAAAATGATGTTTGGTTTGCAAATAAATTATCGAACAAAGAGTAAGGTGCAATGCATAAATATTATATACATGTATAATATTTACCTGGTGGTTTATTAAAATAAAGATTAAAAGACAGAGATAAATAAACTATTGGGCAAAATTGTAAGAACGGTCTCGTAAATCTTTGATATTAAATGAAATAACAACGGAATAACAATTTTGTAAACATCTTATTATCTTCAATGAGTTGTTTTGCATCGTCAATCAAATGATTTATTTAATTTATTGTGAAAATCAGAAATAATTCCTCTGTTCATCTTGAAAAATCTTTCGCGTGTTACGAAGTGTCTCTAAAATGTTTCTAGATGTTTTCGTATAGAAACTTTTATTGATAGTACAAATATGGATCTCTAGTCCACTTCGAAGAAATCACCAGCTGCAATGTACATTGTCTACCATTCCAACAACTTCTGGAATATTTCATGGAAGTTCTTTTGTGTGAGCTTGTTAATCACCTTCACCACTACCTCTTTCACATATGAATTGTCTCCTAACTACAGCCTTTAAAGTTTTTCTTAAGCTTAGGAAATAACAAAAAGTTACAGTGAGCAAGTTCTGAAGTAGATAGAGTGTAAGAAACTCGTGATTCCAGTCTTCACCAAATAGTCTGTCAAAGATTGTGTTTTTTTACTAGTGCATTGTCCCGCTGAGCCGATTTGGAGAGTGCTAGCGTCTTCTGACAGAATTCTCTTCATTAACAAACGCAGTAGTCCTTGTCGAGTGATGTCTAGTGGGAACCCAGTATTTGTAGATGATGCCCGTACTGTCACAAATACGGACTATCAGAAGTTTCTGGGTGGATTTGATCTGCCTAGGCTTCTTGCGTCTAGGAGAACCAGCATTCTTCCTTTGGAAAACGTGTGCCATGGTCCTGAGTTCATAGCAGTAGATCCAGTTTCATCCCAGGTAACCAGGCCATCCAGAATTGCAGGATCTGAATTGATCAGCTCGGCCATCTCTCTGCTATCATGCCAATGTTTTCTTTCTCATCTTCTCTGAACATCCTTTGGGGAAACTGACGCGCAAATCTTCCGCATCTCTGGATACTCACGAACAATTGAGTGGGCAATCCCTGCATTGACATCAAACTGTGCACCTATTGTGTCTATAGGAACACGACGGTCCTTATCCGTGAAATTCTTTATTTGGACATTTAACTCTGGTGTTCTGAATTCCCTACTCCTCCCACACATTTTATCATTCTTCACAGACTTCCTGCCTTTCTTGAATCTCTTATGCCACGCACAAACTGATGCTTGATTCATGCAAGACTTCCAAAACAAGTTTGAATCATTTCGTATGTTTCTGTGCCTTTTTCACAAGTTTACAATAGAATTTTATTGCATATCTTCTACTAATGTGTCCTAACGCGAAGACTGAATTTTGTAAATGAACCAGCTGTGACAATCAGGTGTTGTATGGGGAATTTTAAATAGTTGCTGTAGCTGTTTAGTTGAATATGAACTCATAAAAATTCGGCAATAATCTAAAAAATATATATCATTAACACACTGAGGTTTCAAGCGTCTACAGCAACTTTAAATGCCTTTTAAATACAAAGTCTGGAAACTTATTTACGACACCTAATATATATATATATATATATATATATATATATATATATATATATATATATATATATACAGTTAAATTAATGCTGTTTTTATTTCGATTTTATATTCATAGGTATTTTCATTTTTTAGGATGTATTAGCAACTTTCTTTTAAACTGTCTATTTTCGATTTCCGTGGGTGTGTGCGTGCTTTATCTATTTCATCGTATCGAGTTCCTGTCATAACTATATATTTTCAGCAGTAACTTACAGACAAAGTAACGTCGTATTCACGTTTTCCATAAAAAGAAAGTGAAAACGAAACTAGCTTGAGTAAACTTAACGAACCAATCAGGCGCCTCGACTTCCACGAAGCGTGTCAATTTGAGACTAATAAAAACAGACAAGTTCAATCGACAAGGCGCTTTTGTCGGTTGAGTTGTTCCCCGCAGCTCATTTTCCCACTTGTGTCTTTGTCTCATACCCATTCAGCTTTGTATTTTTTTATTATATTTAAAATTGTCTTTCTGTAAGAAAGACAACACATTCCAATTATCTTCTGAAAGTAGACATTGTATCGTCTGCCATTTTCTTTTAAATGTCGTCAAAGTTATTGTTTGTGAAAGGAAAGGTGGACAGGTTAAGTCATTGTCTCTGTCCGTTTCTCATCCGTCTATTTCTACAGACACAGTACATGTTACATATATCTCATTTCTGCTATTAAACATCAAGTACAATGTGTAGATATTCAAAAACAAATACACATGCCTTCATTATATTTGATTACTTTAATGAATACAATAATAGATATTCCTAAAATTTAAAAACATACTCCAACGGAAAAATCTTTTCTTATCTGGAAAATGCACTTTGTGTGTGTGTCTTTGTGTGTTTCTATGTGTGAGGTTATTCGCTAATGACTCTGAACCGGCAGGGCCGATTTATTGAAATTTTACACAGATGTATTTTATGTTTCTGGTCATGTTTTAGATATATTTATATCAAAATTCCTCCGATTAAGTATGGAAATCGATAATAAAAAAATCCGATTAAAAAAGTAACAGTTCGATTTTTCCCAAACTTAAAGCCTTAAAACTTTACAAGTGCATTGAAGATGTTTTATCAAAGTAAAAGCATACATAGCATAGCGTATAAAATCAACAGTAGATACTCTAATAAGTTCGAGGCGCATTCAGAATTAAATATAGTAATGAGAGAAAATTTGAATCGTGTATTTGACATTAGTATTGAATGTACTAATGCCAAGTTACATGGTTCAATTTTTCTTTTATTCACCTTTTCCTTTTTATTCAACTTTTATTCAACTACTTATCTCTATGTTAGTAATTTGATAACGCCGTTTCCATCTAAGTTCCAAACTAATACTGCACCGTGTTTTCATGCAAGATTAACTACATTTTTTCACCTTTCTATAAACGGCCTATTTTGTCCTTCCTGACCGATTCTTTCACAGACGTGATTTGGCCGTAGTTGTAACAAATATTTAACTATTTCTTGTCTTTCCACAAAACTCTAAACTACTGATTATTTTCTTCAGAGTAAAACTTAGTTAAAAGACACCAGTTAATTATTACACTACCTTAATGCATTACTTTAATACATATTACTCCTTTTTTGAATTCCGATTTCAAGGAAATGTCGGTATGGCACATAAGCAAACAGAAGCAGCACTTCGATTACGAGACGCTAAATTCGAACAGGAAAACAAACTTTTTCGTATTGCTATGAGACACGTTTAGTTGAATCAGCGTGGATTATGTTTTCTTAAAATAAATACACCACTTTCAACATGACCGATATTGTTCGTAAATAAACACGTTCTTAATGAATGGCTATCAGCCATTTGGTTGTGGTTCATAATTCGCTCGAATTTCCTTAAAATCTTTCTTCTGCGTTTTCTTCTTTTTTTAATTTTCCTTCGACTTATTCTACGTCAAAGGTGTAGACACTTTTTTAATTGCATTTCAACCTCAAACACAACACGGTGCCACTTTTATGTTGGGAACTACTATTTGGGACATAATTTGCGAGGATATTATGTAGGGAGTTTAGCAGCAATGTGCCTGTTTCCATGACGTTGAAACTTCCGCATGCTCATACAATCAAGTAAGGAGGGATCCGGAATCGAATTCCAATCTCCATGGGAAGAAATTATTATGGTAGGAGGCTGCCTGTCATACATGACTCTCTACCGTGCAGGAGTGTGTTTGGCTGCTTGTCGGGTGTCGGTGTATTTACGCCGGAGAAGTAAAAGGTCATGTAGTTTGTAAAAGCGCTTTCCATTAAAAACAAGCAGAAGAATGCAACATTTCATCGATGGGAGTGAGGCTGAAACCTAGCTGACAGTACGGGATCTATTAAATTGGCAACACTCATTTGAACCTTGTCTTAAAGGATTAGTAGAAAATGCGCCAGTCCAAATGTGGAAACCATTATCCATAGATTGGTGAATGGTGGCTTTGTATAGGTATAGGATACTCTGAGGCGTAAGTTATATTCTGGCACGGAAGAGGAAGTCCACATTTTTAGAATCAGCCTTGTCAATGGCCTCAATTTATCTGTCCAAACTCATATTTCTTTTGAACGATAAGCTCAGGATTGTAACGAAGTACGTCCAGGTAATGTATCAATAGCCATGGCTTTTAAAGGTTGAGAAGGCTGCTTGTAATTATTACATGAAAGAAGCTTACTCATGGCAGCATTGAATGTAAACATCAACTTTTGTCCCCATTGCACTACAGACTGGGCATCTTCCTCTAATATCTAAGGGTATCACTACAGCTTGATAACAGGGTTTTTATAGAAAAAATATGTTAAGTGTTGAGCCATTATGTTAAACAAAAATGGCGGTAGTAAATCAAATCGGCAATAAATCAATACAGTCACGATCACGAGTGGTGAGTAGTTCTTTAGAAGATGGCGGCATTATGTTGGCGAAGAATCAGTGTAGTCCGGATCAGCAGTGGTTCAGTCATTTCAAGACAGAGACTGACAGCAAACTGACTTGCATCCAAACTTAGATCATTTTATAATGATCCGGAGGATTGCCATTGGTTGATTGTAATTACCCGTAGTTATAAATAAGACTGTCCAAACACTTGTAGTCATACTCTTATTATTGATCAAACGCATTTTAACTCCCCCCTTTTTTAGTATAATTTAAAAGTCTTTTCGGGCTCAATTTCATTCAATGGTGTAATTTTTTTTTTTTTTTACTTTTGCTTTATTTATTTTTAAAACTTATCTTTATATTAATTAGTCAGAAAAAAATATAAATATATCCGTATAGGGTATGTATGTGTGTGTGGAAGAAGAAGCAATTATAATCCAATTGTTTAAATGTTTTAATTTATTTACAAAATTTTTTTAATTCATGTAAAACACAGATATACATACTTTTAAAATGTACGTAGACATACATACCAGTATGCATACTTTTAAAATATATATAGAGGTACACATATGTATGCATCAATTTTAAATCTACACACAAATAAACGCAGATATACAGCAAGTGTACGTTGAAAGAGGAAGTCATAATATTTTTAATTCAATTGTTTAAGTTTTTTTCTAAAGAAAGAGGTTATTAAACAAGGAAGAAGACAAAAAGGAGGAAAAACTCACTATTTTTATGTACAACAAAAACTCATAACATTCTGTGAGATGTTTTTTAATGTGTTAATTTGGTTTGGAAGATAAGAAAAAAATGTTCGTATTTTATCAGCGTTCCTGGGACAATGTGCAATCTATTTTTTGTGTGTCTGTGGTTTCGAATTTTAATTTTGGGTTTCTGAAAATTGATTTATTGAAGAGAAAATTCCAAAATATTCAGCGATAAAACGTTTTAATTTTTATATTTTTACTGGTTTTGTAAAAATGTCCCCTATATTATTTTCAGATTCTACATAATTAAGTGTAATAAATTTTTTACTGATTTCATTTGTTTAAAATGATATTTGATATCGTTTTACTTCGACGTTTGATAAATCATAGAGTTATTTTCAAATAAAATACTACTCTGATTCTCACAATAGATTAATATTACTGGTTTTAAAATAGACTTTAGAAAGATGTTTGGAAACATTGCTTCTTGTGCTGAGTGCGTAAGTTCAACAAACTCTGTCTCACATGTGTGGACCTATATCTTGGTGCCCCGGTTGTGGTGGTTGTTAACCCCCTCCCAACATAGTCAGGAGATAATTTGGCCGTAAGTAATATAGCGTCAAGCTAAAAAAAACAAAATTAATAATTTATTACCTATATTTTTTATATACATGCACGCGTCTAAGGAACACTGCTTGATTTTCTTTCTATTTAACAATTTTGGAGTCTAGATTCCAATTGTAATCGCTTTGCTTAAAACCGTGAAAGGCATTATTCAGTTCCCATACGGAATTTTTATTTTTTATTTTACATCACTCGGAAGGTAGTAAATATAAATACATCACTCGGAAGGTAGTAAATATAAATACATCACTCGGAAAGTAGTAAATATAAATACATCACTCGGAAGGTAGTAAATATAAATACATCACTCGGAAGGTAGTAAATATAAATACATCACTCGGAAAGTAGTAAATATAAATACATCACTCGGAAGGTAGTAAATATAAATACATCACTCGGAAGGTAGTAAATATAAATACATCACTCGGAAGGTAGTAAATATAAATACATCACTCGGAAAGTAGTAAATATAAATACATCACTCGGAAGGTAGTAAATATAAATACATCACTCGGAAGGTAGTAAATATAAATACATCACTCGGAAGGTAGTAAATATAAATACATCACTCGGAAGGTAGTAAATATAAATACATCACTCGGAAGGTAGTAAATATAAATACATCACTCGGAAGGTAGTAAATATAAATACATCACTCGGAAGGTAGTAAATATAAATACATCACTCGGAAGGTAGTAAATATAAATACATCACTCGGAAGGTAGTAAATATAAATACATCACTCGGAAGGTAGTAAATATAAATACATCACTCGGAAAGTAGTAAATATAAATACATCACTCGGAAGGTAGTAAATATAAACCTCAAAGTAAATCGGAACATGTTTTACATCAGTTTAATGTATTTTTAAATTGTATTGAGCCGTAAGTCGCAATAAAATATTAATTGTCGTTAAATTTGTTGACGGTGAGAATGTGCCAAATTATCTGACTTTAGAGATTTGAGGGAAAAAACCTTTTGCATCAAAGCTTGCTTTAAATGTGTCACTGCCAAAAGGTGTTACTTTTTTAAGAACACTCAATAAGAAGGAATTATAGTCTTATCTTTTCGTTTTGGCACCACTTCCTAGGTATTATTTTCAAATAAAGCTTTCAATTCGGATTTTATAGTTTATTTCGATTCTTGGTGATTTTCTGAATTAATCGCCTCATTAAAATTTTCTGGTGCGCTTTTCAACGATTAACAGTAATCTACTGCGTAATGTTGTCGCTATTCAATTTTTAAGAAGTCTGATAGTTTTCCATCACTTATAGAGTATCGGCGTGTCGGATTAATATTTATGTCTGTATTTTTACTGCAATTGTCGTCAGTATTAATATTTTCGTTGTGATCGACGAAAATACTAGGTTATATTTCTTCACGTTTTTCGTCCACTGGTTCGTCATTTTTTAAATAAACATGTAATTGAATTTGACACATTTACTTTTTGCGTCATTTTGGCCAGAAAATAGATTAAACATACCGGGCTGATTTTATCGTAACGTATGAATATACCTGTTTCTCTTATAATATTTAGTTTACTGGTATTTTCTATGAATCCAAAGCAATTCGAACCAAATATATGCATTCGATGCAATTTGGAGTTGTACACCCATCCAATAAGTAGAAATTTTGCTATTTCGAAATAGGTTCGCCAAGCATTTCAGTGGTGTCATTTTTAAATGTGAAATAAAGCGCTGGTTTTTCGTGTTTAATACGATGGTTAATTAATAGAAGTTCAAAGTCTTTACTAGTAAAATCAGTTCTATTGTCAGAACGAATACACTTTACCGAGCCGTACATGGCGATGAGAGCTTAATATTTAGTGTCGAGTATGTTTTAAGAAATGAACCATAACTAAACCTTAATAATCTTCAATAAAATTTAATGTATCCCTGAAGTTATATATTCCCATCGAACTTATCGGATCTGTCAAGTTACAGTACACAAGTGAAAGAATTTGGGTGGCCGTTTTTTTTTTCTGGTGTGCTGCTTATATATATCGTCATTTTTCCCTGTGCACAAATATCACAATTTGGGAGATCTTCTGAATATATTATTTTCATGTCTTCGACTACATTTGGTAACTTTTTAATATCAGCAGTATTGCAGTGTTTGAGAATTGTATGCCAGGTTTCCAAATCATAAAAGGTGGTTTTCGAGGAAACCATACTTCAGAATAATATAGTCGGCCATTTTCTTTAATGTTAGATACGGTGCAATTTGGGTATATCAATTTTGATTTGTTATGGCCAAACTTTATATTTGCGCCTTGTTTAATGACTTCCAGTACGGAAAATATGAATTGCTTAAATGTAGGTATGAAAAGAATAAGAAACAAATTTAGTCTTTATTATTTTTTTAGTGATATTTTAGCATTGTCTTTTTTCAAGACTATACCATTTATTGAACTACCTCGACCAGTTCGACAAATGAATGTGGATTAAAGTTCGAATCCAAATTAATAAAATCAGATTTCTTAGTGATAACGTGTGCTGTAGCGCCACGGTCTGCAAGAAGATTTTTACCGTTTGTAGTATTGTCAAAGTAACATGCAAATAAATATATATATTCTTCATGAAAGTTCTTAACGTTTTTGATGAAGTCCACTTTTCAGTTTTTATATCGACTTTGGAAACGTTTTTGATTGGGTCGCCCACAATTATAGCAGATAACTTTTTCCCCTTTTCATTTTACAGTAGAAATGCTTCCATATTCCTTTCAATTATTATTGTTATTTTTATTTATCATTTTAGTGTTTTTTCTAGCTATTCATCTTCTACTTCATTTTATTGTTCTATTGTTATCTTTTTCGTTTGTTCTGTTCATTCTTTTTATTGTTTTCTTTCTCCTTTTACTCATTTATGCCCTGCCCTTTCTTCTTTTTCTTCTTTGATGCTGCTTCTCCTGCTTCTCCTTTTTCTTTTCCTCATATTTTACGTTAGAGTCTTAACAGCTTCTCACGTTAATTTTACAGTCCACGCTAAATATTGATTACAGTGCTTTTTTAAAGAATTATACTATGCGATTTTACAGTTTAAACGTTGCTATATTAATTCCAGTTATTCCTCTAATGATTACACCAAAACATTACAACTAGTTAATACAGATTACGTACATTGTTAGAGATTATAAGCACGGTTTACAGATTGGTTAATGGCATCACTAACTTGCGTATGCGTTGATGTTTATTAGCAGAATGTAATTAGGCATGTTAGTATATGTATTTCGATATAAGAAGCGTGATTTTAGTTTATTCACTGTGCGTACTCCGACAGTGTACAACGCTGACACAGAATTATAAACGCGGCAAATGCCCACAAATAACTTCCTAAATATCGTAATAACTGCCAGTACGCGCCAGTGTCATTAGGTGACAGCAACCACTTAAAGATAGCTTTCCAACAGGCACCACTGATAAAACTCATAAGCATCCATATAATATAGTGGCTGCCATTATATGAGAATGCCCGAAAATTGAAGACAGGTGATGGCATTTCAGAGTAATACAATGTACAATGTGCCTGACAATCATCGATTGCTGCAGAGGAAACCTCCAAACGTCTCAACACAATAATACATGCATATGACCATCAATGCTAATCACAAGCATCCAGTTAAAGACAATTTAATTTTTGAACTATCGATTAAGGCCACTACTGTTCATAGCCGCCAGTAAAAGACAATGACTGCCATTCACCGACAGTGACATTTGGTAAGGCAAGTAAACGCCCTAAGACAACACTAAGTGACAGAAACCACCAGCGCCAACAATGGTGGCCAGTAAATTCCGCTACCAGCCACTGCAAGACAACGCAAGACAGTAGAATCTTTCATTTTTACCACTGTCGCTACCATGAATTTATATTACTATTTTTAGCTGTTAATCCAAAGTGAGGAATTAACAAAACTCACATACGATAATTCACTGAATAATTATAGGAATTTTTTTATTCAAGAAAGTGGCTGTTCTCGTTTGAGTCATATTTCTACAAGGCAACGTTAGTAGACAAGTCATGCTATTTATTTATTTATTTTTAAATCAAACTTTGCTGCAGTGTAGCCTACAATATATTATGGATTATGTTGCGAAGGGAGTCATGTGAAGATTCTTCCCATGTAACAGTGGTGGGTCTCCGACAAAAGCAAGAAATCAAAGACTTTTGATTAGAAAATGGGCGATTTCAACGAAAAAAAATGTGGATGTGTGAAAAATCGTTTATTCCTACTCAATCATTTGCAAAGTCGACACACCTTGCTAGTCTATTAATATTGTTGGAATTGGTTGGCTTATTGTTTTAATTTAAGTTGCTAATTGGTAATTTAATTTATTTATCTTACCAAATAATATTGTAATTGATTGTTTATTGAGAGTTATTTTCTAAAATTATTTGAATAATATTTTCTTGGTTTATCTCAATTTAAGTCGATTTATAGGATTTTTATAATAGCGATTATTAAAGCGTTAGTTCCATGCTCTTCTGTTGCTGAAAATACAATATTTAAGTCATATTTTCTATATGGGAAGGAAATTGTACCAACAACTGGCTCCTTGCTCTTCTATATAATTTGTCTAGAAACTGAATTTGATATTAATGTTTAGATCAATTATATGAGTACAGAGTTTTATTGAATGTTGTTTGTAACTTTTTTTATTTAATTTATTTCAAGTCGAATAAAGATATGACGTACACAAAAGGTAAAGCAGATTTGTATTAAATAATTTTCTTTCTAGATAAAATGGATAAAATTATTGAATGTCGGTCCAAAAACAGCATTCATTGAAACACCAATTCTCCTTATAGTCATCTGTGTAAATGTTTCCATCATCGCTATAAAAGTAAGCTTTTATTGTGTCGAAAAATAATGCATTAAGCATTCAATTAGAGAGGAGAAAGAGGTCGATTATTGTATATGTTATTAATTGTACTGTTAATTGCTTCATAAACTGAAGCATTGGTGTATAGACTTTTGGTATTTTGGTATGAAAAAAAAACAGTCATTTCATCATTTACTTCCGTTGTTCATCTAATTTGCGTTTAAAGTTAGGGACAGATAGAGAGAAGTGAAATTATTAATCGTGGTTGTAGAGTTCTTTTGTGAAAGTTTGGCAAAGAGGGCATACATTGAATATATGGAGTTATTTGTTATTTTTTCAATGTATTCATATTCATATTAAACCTCCACTTTTCTATTTATTTAAAAATAAAATAAAACTTTCTTATGTACTAGTCATAGAATTGCATTCATCTTCAAAAGCTCTAGCTAATACTCATATACATTAAACCTTCATTTTAATTAATTCCCACTCATTTTAGTTAATTATTACGTAAAATTACATTCATGCAGATATATTACATAATAAATAATTGCGTAATACTAGCGTACAAATTTTATAGTGAACACAAACCTCTCTGTATATATATATATATATATATATATACATATATATAGTTATATATAGATATGCGTATATATATATATGTGTCTTAAACATTTTGCCTACCAAACTCCTCCGTCAGTTTTTTTGTCTATAGACATGACACTTAATATATAGAGTGTTCCAAACAATGCGAAACTTTATATTTTGGCTTTATATGGAGAAAATCCGTGATGATATGTGAAAATTAAAAAAAAATAAAATTTGCTTGGCGAAGGCTAACTGACGGCATATATATATATATATATATATATATATATATATATATATATATATATACATACATATATATATATACTATAAATTCGTGTTTCTTTTGTGTATATTGATATTCATATTAAAAACCCTTTCCTATTTATTTAAAAAGAAAACACACTTTTCTCATATATGGATTGTTGGATTGCGTTCACTAGCAAAAGATCTAGCTAATTTGCATATACTTTTAAACACTCATTTTAATTAATTCCCTATAAGTTTTTTCGGTTTTCTCATGGGATGATCATCTTTACTTATCTATTGCGTGTAATTATATTCATGCAGATATTCTACTTAATTTATACTTGTATAATATTTGCGTAAAAAGTTTATAGTAAACACAAAATTGTTTCCATATATATGTATGTATACGTATATATTTTTGTTTAATCTATCTATCTATTTGCGAAAGAAACCACGAATAACAAGAAATATTACGTAGGTATTACTTCCCTTGATTTAAAAACTCGATACTATGACCACAAAATTACATTCAACAATAAAAAACACCGTTTGAAAACAGCACTAGCGAATAAATACTGGGAACTCAAGGAAAGCGGACATTCGCCGGTAGTCGATGGAAAGTAATAAGACAAGCTACCACGTGTAGGGACCTAGACGACCCATGTAGATTATGCCTTCATGAAAAAATTGCTATCCTGTACTTTAAAGAACCCCAACATCTATTAAGCTGTAGAAGAGAAATAGCAAACAACTATGTTCACAAGATAAAATTTACTCTAGGCTAGCAATACAAAATAGTTTTAAAACTAACAAAAACAATAGAAAATACACAAATAAATTAATTAAATAAACATGAGTATACATAAACGATCACACACATATGTATGTATATATGTATATATATATGTATGGATATATATATATGTGCATAGATATGTGTACACGTATATGTATATTTATATATAAACTAACATAAAAACACTAACCTAGATTTAAAACAGATCAATATCCAGGCTTAATAGAGCACACACAAAGGAACAAGTCAACCAGAGGTCAAATAGACCCTTTTTCCGATAAATGTATTCTCATTGGCTGATAGGAAGGGCGCGGAGGATACTAGAAAGCTGATTTGCTAACTAAAATTTCAATATAAGCTGAGCATATAAAAACGACAAACAACCACAGAATTCGCGCATAAGTCTGAAGAGTCCTAAAGTGGATGAAACGCGGAATATTCAGTGTAGTTTAATCGCCATATACATTTTATAACTTACTAACAAGCTCTACCTACGTATTGAACATTTTTGAAGTAAATACTTAAAGCTTACGCATAAATCTATACTTTCGTATATTAATTTTATGTGAGTAAATTAAGTAGTTATGTATATATATATATATATATATAACTACTTAATTTATATATATATATATATATATATATATATATATATATATATATATATATATATATATATATAAGTGACGTGTCTGTGTGTGCCTCTGTGTGTGTTTGTGAGTGTACATTTCCCTACGCAACAACTTGGCCATTTTAAGTCTATAGACTCGAAATATGATATACAGGGTACTGAAAGTTGGAAAATCTGTGTAATTCGAATTTGGTCAGAAATTTTGCTATTAAGGGGTTAAAGTTCAACCATGTGATTTTGAGAACTCTACAAAACTCCTTCGACAATTTTCGACCTGAACACTTGAAATTTTAGATATAGGTTCCTTGGACATGAATCTAACTTAATAACTTGATTTTAGCCCAAAACAATAAATGTTAAGGGGTCATAATAGGGGTCAAAGTTAAAAAAATACCTCTGCGGTTTCTACTAAAGTACACAGACATTTTCTAGTCTAAACATTTGAAATTTTACATAAAGGGTCTTTGGAGATAGGGCAATCTTTTTAATCGGTTTGGTTCGAAAATTTTTCGTTACCAATATATAAATGTATGTATGTATGTTTACATGTGTGCCTAAAACTTTCGACACAGGCGATGGATTTTTACTAGATCAGTATCGTTTTAAAGTTCGACCTTTCAAGCGATAAATACCGACAAATTGGCTAAAAAGATTAATATCTTGACCTCTACAGGGGTGGTCGCTTTTTTCTCCGATATTTTTGAAAGTCATCCTCTCTTTTCTACTGTCTGGACTTAATTAACACCTATTTCACTTCCGGTTTAGTGGTGATCGTAACGACAAAGACGTAAGGTTTTTACGCCGTTCATTTTGTTCTTCGCGGTACGGGTTCAAGCCCTCCCCTTTTTTTTTGCACAACACACACATTCAAACACCCAGGTAACGCCGGTCTGAAATGCTAGTACGTATATATTTTTATTTAATCTATCTTTTTATCTATCTATCTATCTATCTATCTATCTATCTGTAAAGGTGAACGTGTCTGTGTATATGTGTGCCTGTCTGTCTGTGTGTATACAATTCCCTACGCAATAATTTTGTCAATTTTAAGTCTACAGACTCGAAATTTGATATACTGGGTACTGAGATTTGGGAAAATCTTGTGATCGGTTTTCGGCCAGAAATTTGGCTGTTAAGGGGTCAAAGTTAAACGATGTTCCTTTGAGAACTATACCAAACTCCTCCGAAATTTTGGGTCTAAATACTTGAAATTTTAGATATAGGTTCCTTGGACATGAATCTAACTTAATAACTTGATTTGAGTCCAAAACATAAAATTTTAAGAGGACATAATAGGGGTCAAAGTTTTAAAAAATTGGACCTCTGCGGTCCATACCAAATTCCTCAGACAATTTCTGGTGTGAACATTTAAAGTTTGACAGAGGTATTCAGAGAGAGGACAAGCTTTTTAATCGGTTTGGGTCGAAAATTTTTAGTTACCAATATATAAATGTATGTATGTATGTTTGCATGTCTGCCCAAAACTTTCGACAGACGCGATGAATTTTACCAACATCAGTATCGTTTTAAAGTTCGACCTTTCATACGAGAAATATCGACAGATTGGCTAAAAACATTAATATCTTCACGTTCAAGTGAGCAATTTTCTACAGGGGGTCGCTTTTTTCGCCGATATTTTTGAAAGGTATCCTCTCCTTTCGATTGTCTAGCCTTAATTTAAACATAAGTCACTTCGTAATCGCAATGACGTCAGATTTGTCCCCGTTCTTTTCCTCCTTCCCGATACGGATTGGTGCCTGCCTTCCTACTAACACATTTTTTTCTACATCCACATCCAGGCTGAAATGCTAGTATATCTATAAAAGTGAACGTGTCTGTATATCTGTGTGTCTGTCTGTGTGTACTTTTCCCTACGCAATAACTCTGCCAATTTCAAGTCTACAGACTCGATATTTGACATAATTTTGTAATAGGTTTTCGGCCAGAAATTTGGTTGTTAAAGGGTAAAGCTTCAACGATTTTACCTTTGAGAACTATACCAAACTCCTCCGACAACACATATGCCCATATACACATACATAGATACATAATTCTCACATACAGTTATAACATATTTATATTTATACTCACATACGCAGTTATATCAATGCACGGACCCTCAAACAAAGACATCCATGTACACACCCGCATATTATATATTATGACTGTTATGCCAAAACTAATAATACTAATCCCACTAACAATCCTAATAATAATTATTTTTATAATATTAATAATATTAATAACAATTACAATATCAATAATAAAACTGTCGATTGGGAGCTTTAAAAACCTGTAGACCCCAACCGGATACACGTCTCAATAGTATATATATATATATATATATATATATATAGTACGTAATTTATAAAACATATATGGCGATTAAGCTATACTGAATATTCCGCGTTTCATCCACTCTGGGACTCCTCAGGCTTAGGCGCATAAGCCTGATTAGTCCTAGAGTAGATTAAACGCGGAATATTCAGTGTAGCTTAATCGCCATATATATTTTATAAATTAGTAAGTAGCTCTACCTACGTATTGAACACTTTTGAAGTAAATACTTATATTTTCGTATATTAATTTTATGTGAGTAAATGAAGTAGTTATATATATATATATATATATATATATATATATATATATATATATATATATATACACACACACACACATAGACACACAGACACCCGATCATCCACAACGCATAAATACACAGCAATACATTCACAAATGCAAACACCTTTGGGCGTCAGTAGTGCTGTAACCCCTTTATATGAAACAGCGTATTATTATAGTTTACACAGGCGTATATATACATACATAACATACATACATATATACCCAGACAACCATACATTCTGGTAATATACATTATTAAATTCGTTGTATACGAGACACTCTATTTTAATATTTCATATATATATATATTCTTTATATATATATATACATATATACATATATATATATATACATACATACACACATACACATATACCCACATATACACATACACATCCATACACACATACATACACAAATACATATTTACACTAAATACAAACATATATATGTACATTGCCACAACATGATACATGTAAAATAGAAATAGAAATGAACTCATTCATTACATAATTCTTTTTATCAAACTCCACACGCATAGTTATATTACCCGCCCCTATCCGCTTGTTACTTTTTCACAAGTTGTACGTTTTTTTACAAACTCCACACGCATAGTTAGGAAGTCTGTTATTTTTCTAGAAGTGGTGTTTATTGTAGCTTGGTTGACCAACAAAAAATTATTTGGGTGTGCATAAAACGAATATTGCATTTTAATTTTTCGCAAATAAATATTTTTCTGGGTATTAAACAAAAATATGCGAGCTTGCGCGTACAACAATAGCCACCACTTATAACATAAAGAATTACATTTCTTAATACCCGGGAAAAATATTTATTTGAGGAAAATTTAAATGCGATATTCGTTTTCGGCAACCCAGAAAACCTATTGAAAACCAGAGTTTAAATAGGTTTTGTATTGATCTACTAGGCAATGATAACAAAACAACACTCTACTCCTTAAATTAATAACAATAAAAAGTGGCTATAAAGTGGGTGTACAAATTTCCTCAAATAAATATTAAAAAATTATCTCCCACTTTTCCAAACTATGATTTCTGCATATCTTTGAACCTACTCGTTTCCTGAAAATTTAAACGTTATTTCTTTTTTCAGCGTCCTTGAAAACATTTAATCTTAAAGGAGTTTTAGGAATTGGAAATATCCTGCATTTTCCCAATGTTTCATAGTCATTTGTATTCCAAGTGTTACAATTGTATCACAAAATATTTGATGTTTCCCCAATATATCTGGCAATTATTGAGGGGAAACTAAAACTTGCTGCTATGGTTTCAAATGACCTTAAATAACAGCAAGGGGAAACTTGATTCTAAATATTTCACATATGTTTTATCTCCGCTCTTTGTTTTTTATGCATAAAGTAAACTTCACAGAAGATCAAATTCATGTGATACTAAAGATATTAATAATCGTACACTATTTTCAAAAGAGGAAAGATATAAAATACGATAAATATTTGAAATCAAGTTCGAACTTGCTGGTATTTAAAATGATTTGAATCCATAGCATCAAGGCCAAAGTTTTCGGGGAAATATCAGAATATATATACACACACACACACACACACACACACATATATATATATATATATATATTTATATTTATATATATGTATGTGTGTGTATGTGTGTGTGTATAAAAGTAAATAGTAGTTTGCTTGAAGCATTGCTGGTAAAAGGATATATGGACGTTTTAAAAGCCAAAAGCAATGCGGAAAGGACCGGAATTACAGGAGAAAAGAAACGAAAATCAAACAAATAAATAGACGGGTATGGTCAAGTAGAGAAATGTCTAACTGTTTATTCATCTATCATTACTCACCTAGTTATATTATTAATTTGTAACCAAGTTGTTGGTATGTCCGGTGTATATGATATGTATATTGCTTTTAAAACTTCAATATATATATATATATATATATATATATATATATATATATATATATATATATATAAATTCGTATTCCTGTCTGTTTCTCTGTTTGTTTGTGTGTTCACAAATTGATTAATATATACAAAAAGGTTCCTTACTTTACTTTTTCATTTATTTCTATATATAGTCTCATTCTTGCAAACTAGATACAATTAAGAGATCATGTCATTTGCATATAACATTAAAAAAATCGATTTTATTAAATAGGGGTATCTTAATGTATCTAGGGAGAGAATTGTTTTAAGTGTTCTATTTTAAATTGGT